>NC_081808.1:13677500-13785000 GCF_030704535.1 Vitis vinifera
TGTATAACATGCTGTAATAAATTTGGAATTCATTATTTATTTAATGATGTTCTGATTTCACTTTTATCTATTCTTATTCCATGTATTATACTTTATGAGCATTCTTGCCTGCATCTTTTGCATTAAACATGACTTAGGTGCATTAGTATTTGTAGAGAAGATCTAAGTCATGGGTTTCTTGCAAATAGGTGACTTGTTCACAACTAGTTCATAGGTCTAGGAAACCTATTATAGGTTGTAGTATACTACCTCCTAATTGGAGGGATGGTTGGTCTTGGCTATCAAGATGGGTTACCCATAAAGAGTGCATTAGTGTGTATAGTTACACTTTGGATAGGACTTATAATGAGTCATGAATTAAGGCTATCAAGTAGTCATGACCTCACCAAGCTGCTTCATTGTGTTGTCTCTAAACCTTGAGAGAATATTGAGCTTGTGCTAAAGTTAGTAATGACTTTGACCTATGGGTGAGATCGTAAGTTGATCATATATTCCCTATGGATTCGGTCATTATTCATGGAAGCCGATAACAATAGGTATTCTCAATAGAGGCACCATGATATCTCTTAGGATTGAGATAGAGTGTCCCCTTAGGTGATCCTAAGGACGTGTGTTCATGGAAACTATGGCCATAGTAGTTCCTTAAGTGGAACTTGACATAGACTCTTTGAGAGCTAAGATATATCAATTGAATACATAATAGGAGGATTTGTAACTCAAGGATGGTAGAGGTAGTCTTGAAAGGCTGATATCTTTCACCTTGTTAGACTACATATAGCAATTCATAGGGAGACTGAACATAATGGATAGCAGGTCACAAACCCGAGCACTTGGTCTCTCGTTGTTATTTACATAGGATACTAGAGTTCAGTTGATTCTCTATAGTGGGATGTTGAATCAACTTTAGAATTGGATTCTAAGAGAGCTAGTATTTCTATAAGTCCTAGTGGTCCCCTCTCTAAGCTCATATACCTTGTTAGCGTGGGTTATGAGGGTCAGATTAGCTTTAGGTTCAATTTTGTGCATAAGGGTGTTTTGGTAATTACGTAAGGTTGCATAGGGGTAAGTGAACAAGCTCTTTGGATTGGGCTAATCGATTAATTAGTAGGCCCCCTTGATTTAATTAATCAATTAGGATCCATTTTAGCCTAGATTAAGTGACCCAAGCCTATGTGGGCTCAAGTCACTTAAGCCTACTTGGGAACCCTATAAATACCCCCTAGGGGTTAAGGTTTCCATATCTTTTATCTTCCACCATCCAGAGAGATAGATAACCATAGCCTCTACCCTCTTTTCCTCCCCACTAGAAGTGTGCCAAGATCAAGGTTTAAGTCATCGGGCAGAAGACTTTGGGTTTATGAGACTTCTGTGATTTCGATCTTCATCTTCACCATGTAGATTTGATTCGGGAACATACAAATCTGAGGTATGGTTTTCGTTAACACTTTTTGAACCCTTTTAAAGTATAAAAATATTATTTTTTTCTTTGTGCATAGGATTTAGAAAAAGCCTAGAATAGTTATGCATGTTCCTAATCTTATCCGAACTTAGGAAATAGAGAGATCTGAGTTTTTCCCTTCACTACCACCTTCTCATCTTCTCCTTGCTCTAGCATCATCTTCCATGCCCCCCAAACGAGAGCTCACAGCTTCCAAGGCACAAGGTAAGTGCCCAGCTGAGCCGGCATAACCAAAGGCCGAAAGGTGCATTTTGACACCGTCCTATTTAGTACCCTGGAGGACCACTAGTAGTACAAACAACATTTTGCTCAGAGACAAGTAGTTCCACAGAGAAACATCAACTTCGCTCAGCTTCAACACTTTATATATGAGGGATTGTTCACTAGGATGGGCTGGTTGTCGACTATTACAATTTCTGAGCTGGTTTTTCTAACACTAATATGAGCATTCTACTTGAGGGTGACTTACGGCATAGGTGGCCTGATCACATCCGTTGTTAGAGGAGTTAAGATTCGCCTAAACCCGGAGAGCATTTATCGTATCTTTGATATTGCTCCTATTGGACTCAGAGTATACGAGTCCAAGATATGGCCCATTGTGCCAAGATTTGAGCCTAGAGAGGCTATTCAAAGGATTTTTTTACTTCCAAATGCCCATGGGATGGGCAAACCCTTAACACACAAATTGACAATCATTAGTAGAGTGCTACATCATATGTTGTGCTTCATTTTCCTACCATAAGGTGGACATCGAGATGGGGCCTCCAATTACAAGGTATTCCTTATAGATTCCATTATGATTGGGAGATGGATCCATTTGGGATATCTGATGATGATGCACATGATTGCATGTTGTGAGAGCATAACTCATGTACTCCCATATGGTTGCTTCCTTTCCAAAGTATTAAAGGATGCTGACATTGACCTTAGTAGAGAGACGAACTTTAAGGCCCCTAGTACATATGACACATATGATGATCAATTTATGGGGTGGATGAAATTTAAGAAGGCTCTAGATGGTTCTTAGATCAGAAAAGCAAAGAGAGGATAGCCACATGGACAATGATAGGAACAGGTACACCTTGAAGTTGGGGAAAGGGCAGAGTTTAGATAGATGGAGGGTAAAGTAGACACTCAAGGTGGCCTAGACCCTTAGAGTAGCCACTATCTGAGAGGGCCCGAGCTTGATATTCCCCCACTTTAGACAGAGACTCCTTCATAAACTAAAGGTGTTCATTTTGAGTCTACTTTCTCTAAGCCGATGATGATTGAGTCTACTTTCACAGAGGGACCATTTACTCGACCATCATACCTCGATCCCTCATTCTCTAGACCAACATTCATTGAGCCCACCTATATTGAGATACCATCGCCTTAAGCACCTCCTACTTCTGACTATGCTTCTTGGATGGATTTATCAACCCAGATTAGCTCCCTTGGTACTCACATGGAGGAGCTTGTAGTGGTTAGTGACACACACTTTTATTCCATGGAAGATAGGTTGAACCAGTATCAGACTGGGTTCACTTCTCAGTTTGAGTATCTCCAGTAGAGGATTGATTGCATTGAGGATCGCATGAAGTGTCAGCATGAGAAGATGATGGCCTACCTGCATTTTGTGTTTCCACCTCCACTTCCTGAACCTTGATGATTAGTTGGATACCTTCCTTGTTCCTTTTTTATGTTGCCAAAGAGGGAGATATTTTAGGATCTAGGAGGTTAGATATAAGAGACTCATACATGCATATCATTTTTTTTGCTTAGATCGTATATTGCTTATTTTTAGTTACTTAGCTTATTAGACATATGATGTATTGATTGATAAATTTGATATGTGATATATAATATGCCTATGTATTTGATGACTTACATTGGATCGAACCTACTTCCTAGCATTTTGGCTTTTAAGGCTAGAAACCTATAAATTGAGAGCTCCACTTCATTTATGAGCATAAGAACACTTGCATTTATTTGTTTACCTACTTGTTCTTCCCTCAAAAGGTCTCATTCTTTTTTTGGTGCATTAAACCTCCACTTGCATATTCCTTAGTGCACCCTTGTCATTCATCCTAGCATTTGAGTTGTATTTGATCCCTTATTGAGCTAGGTTGAGAGATTTAAATTTCTTATTTGAGTGTTAGAAGCTTTAAGTGAGTAGAGACTTGAAGAGATTGTGTAAGATCCCATTTGAGCCTGAATCCAAGTATAAAGGTGTTCGAAGATTAGTTGAAGCTTCAAGTATAGTGGAATCCTCACCCGGTTCGGAGCTTGAGGAGAGTGGACGTAGGCAAGGGGTGTCGAGCCACTATAAAATCTGAGTTTGCTATCTCTAACCTTATCTCTTTATATTTGTCCTTCTTTTGCTTGAATTTATTATGTTTGAAATTTTTTTTTAAATCCCAATTCACCCCCTCTCTCTTAGTTGTTTTCCCTTTTAAGATTAGTCTTTATTTTCTCATGGAGAATGATGTGACTGATCGTATAGGTGTGGTCTATGCTGGAATGATACTAAAGTGTTGTGATCGATCAGACTAGGTGCAGTCTATGACAAAAACTAGACATGACAACAACATGATGGATCGTATAGGTTTGGTCAATGTCAAAACTTAAACTGAACTGTCAGGACCTATTCGATCGAGTGTGGTCTATAATGAAAACCAGATAGGACAAAGATGTGACTGATCGTATAGGTGTGGTCAACATCGTAAACGATATTGAAGTGTTATAATCGACCTGACCGGGTGCAGTCTGTGATGAAAACCAGAGAGGACAACGATATGACTATCATATCGGTCCAGTCTACACCAAAAACAATATTGAACTATTGTGACTAATCAAATTGGGTGTTGACTATGATGAAAACTAGATAAGAAAGATACGTGACTGGTCGTATAGATGTGATCTACACTGAAATCGAAACTGAACTATCAAGACCTATCTAACTAGGTGCGGTCTATGAGGGAAACCAGACAAGACAATGATGCGACTGATCATATAGGTCTGGTCTAAGTCAAAACAAAAACTAAACTATTGGGACCTATCTAACTGGGTACAGTCTGTGAGGAAAACCAGATAGGACAATAACGTAATCGATCGTATAAGTGTGGTCTATGTCAAAAATGAACTAGGCTTTCATGATCGACAAATCGAGTATGGTGTGTGACAAACAAGACAGAACAATGACGTGATCAAACGAACAGGTGTGGTTTATGCTAAAAATGATATTAAACTATCATGACTGATCGGATCAGGTGTCGTCTATGACAAAAATAAGAAAATAAAATAATATAATTGATTGTGCAGGTGCGGTTTACCTAAAAAATGATACTAAAGTTTTGTGACTGATCAAATTGAGTACCTACTGTGACTGTGACAAAAACTAGATAGGACAACTACTTGACTGATTGTGCAGATGCGGTCTACGCTAAAATTGAAATGGAGTTGTTGTGATCGACCGATCTATGATAAAAACCAAGCAAGACAACGACGTGACCTATCGTATAGATCTTGTCTACGTTGAAATCAAAACCGAACTGTTGAGACCTATTTGACCACGTGCTATCTATGATGACAACAAGACAAGACAACGATGTGACCGATCATACAGGTGTGTTCTATGTCAAAAATGATATTGAACTGTTGTGATTGATTGGATCGGGTGCAATCTATGATGAATACAATACTCAACTGTCAGGACCGATTGAATCGAGTGGCGACTGTGACGAAAACCAGCTAGCACAATGACATGACCAATCTTATAGGTTCGATCTATGCCAAAAACGACAATGAGCTATCATGACCGATCAAATTAGGTGTCAACCATGATGAAAAACAATTAGAAAAACTATGTGATTGATCATATAGATGCGGTCTATGCCAAAAATGATATTTAATTATCGTGACTGATCGAATTGAGTGTTGACTATGATAAAAACTAGATAGGACTAGTACATGACTAATCATACAAATGCAGTCGACGTCGAAAATAAAATAGAGCTTCTATGATCGATTGAATCGGGTTCGATTTGTGATGAAAACCAAACAAGATAATGACGTGACTGGTTGTATAGGTCTGTCTATGCCCAAACCGAAACTCAACTATTGGAACCTATTTGATTGGATGTGGTTTATGCAGAAAGGAAATTGAATTATCATGACTGATAAGACCGAGTGCCATATGCGAGAAAACCATATAAGACAATGACGTGACCAATCATGTAGGTACGCTCTATACCGAAAACGATACTGAACTGTCATGACCAATTAGATCAAATGTCGACTATGATGAAAACCAGATAGGACAACTATGTGACTTATCGTACAGACGTTGTCTATGTCAAAAAAAAAAAAATTAAGCTAGTTAACAAATCAGATGAGGTACGATATGAGACGAAAACCAAATAGGACAACTACGTGACTAATTGTATAGATGCGGTCTATGCCGAAAATGAAACTAAGCTATCGTGATTGATCGGATGAAAACCAAATAGGACAATAACATGACTGCTCATATAGGTCTGGTCTACACTGAAACCAAAACTCAACTATCAAGACTTATATGATCAAGGGTGTAATTTGTGATGAAAACCATATAAGAAAGCAATGTGACCAATCATATAGGTGTGATCTATGCTAAAAACGAAACTGAGTTATCTTGACCGATCGGGCTTTATGCTGTTTATGAAGAAAACTAGACATGACAATGACATGATCGATTGTACAAATATGGACTACACCAAAAATGAGACTAAGTAGTTATGACCGATCAAACCGAGTGTAGTCTATGACGAAAACCAGACAGAACAACAACATGACCGATCATACAGGTGCGGCAAAATGAAATTGAGTTGTCGTGACCGATCCGATCGGGTGTAGTCATGGACAAAAACCAGATGGGATAATGGTGTGATCGAATGTATAAGTGCAATCTACACTGAAAACAATACTGAACTATTGAGACCGATTGGACCGAATTTCGACTATGACAAAAACTAGATAAGACAACTATGTGACTCATCGTAGAGAAGTGGTCTACGTAAAAAACGAAACTGAGTTCCCATGACCAATTAAACCAGGTCCGATCTATGTCGAAAACCAAATGGGATAACTGCATGATCGATCGTATAGGTCTGGTCTACGCTGAAATTGAAACTCAACTTTCGATACCTATCTAACTAGGTGTGGTATGTGATGAAAACTAGACATGAAAATTACTTAACCGATTGGATAGGTGCGGTCTACATAAAAAATGAAACCGAATTGTTGCGACATATTGGACCAAGTGCCATCTGCGATGAAAACCAGATAGGACAATGATGTAATCGATTATACAGGTGTAGTCAACATTGAAAACAATATTAAACTACCATGACCAATCGAATCGGGTGTTGACTGTGACCAAAACCAGATAGGACATCTATGTGATTGATTGTATAGAGATGGTCTACACCAAAAAAAAAATTGTGTTGTCATGACCAATTGGACTGGGTACAATCTTTGACGAAAACCAGATAGAACAATGATGTGATCGATCGTATAGGTCTGGTCTATGTTAAAACCAAAAATGAATTGTCAGGACCTATCTAACTGGAGTCTATGATGAAAACCATATAGGACAACAACATGACCGATTGAAAAGGTGCATTCTACATCGAAAACAAAACTGAACTACTATGTTTGATCAGATCGGGTGCATTAAATAACGAGAACCAGATAATACAATGATGTAACCAATTTATATGTTTGGTCTATGCTGAAATCAAAACTGAACTGTTTATACCTATCTGACTAGGTGCGATTTGTGATGAAAACTAGACATGATAATGACGTGACCGATCATACGATGCAGTCTACATCCAAAATGAAACTCAACTGTTGAGACCTATATGACTGGGTACAGTCTGTGATGAAAACCAGACAATATTACGTTGTGATTGATCATACAGGTGCGGTCTACACAAAAAATGAAACTGAGTTGTCATGACCGATTAGACTGAGTGTCATTCGTGATGAAAACCAGATAGAACAACAACATGACTGATCATATAGGTGCGATCTACGCCAAAAACAATAATGGACTATCATTATCGATCAGATCGGGTGCCAATTGTGATGAAAACAAAATAGGACAACTACGTGACTAATCATACAGATATGGTCTACGTAAAAAATGAAACTAAGTTGCCATGACATATCTAACCATGTCCCCTATGTGACGAAAACCATACAAGACAATGACGTGGCTGATCGTATAGGTCTAGTCTACGCCGAAATTGAAATTAAACTGTAGGAACCTATCTGACCGAGTGCGATCTATGATGAAAACTAGACAAGACAATGACGTGATAGATCATACAGGTGTGGTCTATGCCAAAAATGATATTGAACTATTGTGAGCAATCAACCAGGTGCAGTCTGTGGCAAAAACCATACAAGATGATTCGTGCCCAATTGGTGTCTCAGCTGATTCATGTCTAGCTGGTGCTCCTTGATTGAGGGAGTAATCAACAAAATTTATAACCTATTAGACCATATACTAGGGTAGCAAAGACAAAGCTACTATAGTATAGCGGCTCTAGGATCGTTCACTAGGAAGGGTTTCCAAATTACAAATGATACCAATTCAAAGTGAATTGGTGCTTTTTCATTTCAAGGTTAGCTCAAGAAATAAAACACAAACTTTGGTTTAAAAAGATTTAGATTTAAGCTAATGGCAAAACAAGTAATAGAAATTACTTATGAAGAAAACATTCCTTAGAGATTTAGGTTCACAGGGGAGGTTCCTCATGCAAAAGACATAGCTCAGGTTAGTTGGTTCATTTCCTCGCGTGAGAGAATCAACATATAGTCAATTCTCTAACCAGTGTTGTACAGATACATCCTTTAATTAGATTTCAGCTTTAATTCTCTCACTGATGCAACTTGCAACGGTTCGAGCCTCTCATTAAGCCTTAACCATTCAAGGTGATCTTTAACCTTGGACTTCCCTTCTCAAGCTCCCAAGAGATAACTAATGGATGTCTCCTTGGAGTCCAAAAGCTTACCAAGTGTTGGCAATTCCAGAAAATCCTACCTTCAAGTCACCTCCCAGAGGCTCGCAAGGGGTAAACTAGTGCATCTCTATGGTTGGAGATCACTTGCCTTACCAAGTGTTGGCCCAGGTGACTCTAAGGTGTTTTAAGTTAACTAAAAACATAGAAATCACTAAAGGATTTCTCTTCCTCTTCATTCATGGCTGAAACCACAAAGCTCTGCATTCTTGCACTTGGAACCTTTCCCGGCAACCTTAGCTCCAAGGAACTAAAGGTTTAGTTACTCATTCTCTGGGGAAACTTCCTCAAAGAGTGCATAACTTAGAAATAAAAACAATACAATCAAAGTGAGAAGGTAAGGCAGAGCAACGCTCTGTATTTTACTTTCTTTCAAACTTTTACAAAAGGGTCGTCTCTCATTACAGGCTCTCTAGAGCTATTTATATGAAAAATTACAATACTAATTATTACATGGATATTTAGTCTTTTTCCTAACTTAAAAGCTAAGGAAACTTATAATTGGTGGCTTACAAGGAGAATTTTGGGATTTAGACAACAAAAATCTGATGAAAAATATCTCCAAGTGTCGATCGTAAATATCGGGAAGCACTAGGGACCATTTCGCAGGTGCAATCGAGGTCTGCGAGATTTCGCAGATGCACACAAAGGGCTGCGAAATTACTTCGCAGCAAACGGCTAATTTCGCAACGCTGTGAAGTGGTCTTTCAGCTTGTGGTATTCGGCTTCCATCATGACGGGAAACTTCAGGGGGGAATCCATAGCACTGTACAAAAAGGCTGCGAAATCATCTCGCAACAAAAAGGTGATTTCGCAGCGCTGTGCAAAATTCTTCCTTCAGCTTGGAGTGATCGGCTTGCAATGGCTATAACTCCTTCATTTCAACTCTAAATTGCGTACCATTTGAAGCATTGGATTATTGACTTCCTGAGTTTCGAAACGACATATATAATGCATAAATTGGACTTCAAAAAGTGCTCCAAAAGTGGCTGACATGACTCTCATCAAGAATGCTTCATGGCAGATTTCTCTTTGCTTCTCTTCCTTGCATTCCGGATTTGCTTATGGCAAAGAACTTCAAAGCTTTGGTTCTTCATGAATTTGAGCTTCAAATTGCTTTGCCAAAGATTCCACATAACTCTCCTCAATCTCAGATTGCTTTGGTTATCAAAAAGCTATCAAAACACCAAAACTTAACACAATTTGATTAGAATTGATTGCAAAGGTCCTTAATATGTTAATTGGGTTAAAAGGCAATAACTACTACTCAAAAGTGTTTAAAAGAGTTAATTATAAACTATGAAATAGCACTTTTTGAGTAGTAATCACAAGACAACAATGTGAATGATCGTATAGGTGCAGTTTATACAGAAATGATATTGAATTATCGTGACCGATCAGATCAGTGATTCGTTCCCAATTAGTGTCTCAGCTGATTCATGTCCAGCTGGTGTCCCTTGATTTTGGTCCTCAGGGAGTAATCAAAAAAATTTATAACCTATTACACCATGTACTAGGATAGCCTTAGCTAGCATAGCATAGTGGCTCTAGGGTCGTTCACTGGGATGGGTTTTCACTCCACAATTGATATTAATTCAAAGTTGAATTGGTGCCTTTTCATTTCAAGGTTAGATTTAAAAGAAAACATAAAGATGTTTGAAAAAGGATTGGTTTTAAGCTAACCAAAAATAATAGTAACTGTTTTAATTACAAAGAAAAGTGTTTCTTGGAGTTTAGATCACTAGGCTCAAGTTCCTCATACAAAAAGGAGAGTTCCGATCACTTGTTTCTTTTCCTCGCATTAGAGAATTAACATATAGTTAATTCTCTAATCGGTGTGGTACAGATGCTTCCCCTTAATGGGGTCAAACACTAAATCCTTCTCACTGATGCATCTTGCAATGGCTCATGCCTCTCACCTAGCATTTACCATTCAAGGTGATCTTTAACCTTGGATTGCCCGTTAAAAGCTCGCAAGAGATAACTAATGGATGTCTCCTTAGAGTCCAAAAGCTTACCAAGTGTTGGCTATTCTAGAAAATCCTACCTTCAAACCACCTCCCAAAGGCTCGCAAGAGATAAACTAGTGTATCTCAATGGACGGAGACCACTTGCCTGATCAAGTGTTGGCCTAGGTGATTTTATGGCATTTTAAGTTAACTAAAAAGATAAAAACCATTAACGGGTCATACTTTCTCTTCATTAAAAACTAAAACAACAAAACTTCCAATTTATGCATGAGGAAACTTACCCGAATTTCTTCACTCCAAGAGACAAAGAGCCTAGCCGCTCATCCTTTGAGGAAAAATCCTCAGATTTTGATTGGCTAGAAAGAAAACTAACGAGAAAACAAAAATATGAAGGAAAAACAAAGCAAGTGCTCTGTAAAATATCTTTCTTTCTTATACAAAAGGTTGTCTCCAAGAACAAACTCCCGAGATCATTCATGCTTGTGTAAAGAAAATTACAAACTATATATAAGAGGTTATTCACCCTTTGTTCTTACTTAAAGACTAAGGAATCCTATGATAGGTGGGTTCCAAGGAGAGTTTGGGGATTTAGACAACAAATATCTGAAGCAAAATATCTCAAAATGTCGGTCACAAATATCGGGAAGCTTCAGGAGAACACTACAGCTATGTGTGCAAGAGGATTGTGAAATTTCGCAGCAAAAAGGACAGCATTTCGCAGCCTAAGGCTGATTTTGCAGCCGTGTGAAATTTGCCTTCAGCTTGGAGTGATCGGTTTCCAATGGCTGTAACTCCTTCATTTCAACTCCGAATTGTGCACTGTTTAAAGCATTGGATTGTTGACTTCTTGAGCTTCGAAACGACATATAGCATGCATAAATTGAACTCTAGGAAGTGCTCCAAAAGTGGCTAACATGACTGTCATCAAGAATGCTTCATGTTAGATTTCTCTTTGCTTCCCCTCCTTGCATTCCGGATTTGCTTATGGCAAAGGACTTTAAAGCTTCAATACTTTGGTTCTTCATGTTTCTGAGCTTTCCATTGCTTTGCCATGGATTCCAAAGAACTCTCCTCAATCTTGGATTGCTTTGGTGATCAAATTACTAACAAAAACACCAAAACTTACACAATTTGATTAGAAATAATTGCAAAGGTCCTTAACATGTTAATTGGGTTAAAAGGTGATAACTACTACTCAAAAGTGTTTAAAAGAGTTAATTATAAACTATGAAATAACACTTTTTTCGCAGCCATTTTCGAAGCCAAGTGCCATTTTAGCAGCCAATGGAAAAAATAGAAACATTTTCGCAGACCATTTTGAAGCTTGGAAATCATTTCGTAGCCATTTTGAAGCTTGGAGATCATTTCACAACAAAATGGGAATTTCGTAGCCCATTTTTTAAGCCTAGAGCATTTTTGTAGCAGAGGACGGATTTCGCGGAGGAGAGGGATTTTCACAGCCCATTTCGCAGCTATGAAATGGGCCTACGGCGCTGCAAAGTGGCACTCGTGTGCCAAAGGGTGGTTTTGCAGCTGCAAAACACCCTTCGAAATGGGGGCACGGCTGCGAAATTCCCGCTAATGCTTTGCGCGTTCGTCTTCAAACGGCTGCAACTTCTTCGTTTCAACTCCAAATTATGCACCATTTGAAGCGCTGGACTCTTGACTTCCCAAGATTCGAAACAAAATATGGTATGCATAATTTGAGCCCCAGGAAGTGCTTCAAAAATGTGTCCAACAGTAGCAAAATGGAGGTGCGACATTTCCGCTCATGGTTTGCGCAGTCATCTTCAAACAGCCATAACTCCTTCGTTTCAAATCCAAATCGAGCACCGTTTGAAGCTCTGGACTCCTGACTTCCTGAGCTTAAAAACATAATATAGTATGCATAATTTGAACTTTGGGAAGTGATAAAAAATGTGTCCAATGGGGGTGCGGCTGTGACATGTCTGTTCATGGTGTGCACGCTGAAGGATTTTAAGGTGTGGAGATTTCGCAACCATTTTGCAGCTGTGAAATGAGTGTACGGGGCTTCGGAATGGCACTCGTGTGCCAAAGGGTGGTTTCACAGCTGCAAAACACCCTTCCAAATGGCATCTCGGTTGCGAAATGGAGGATTTCAAGGCTTTGAGGCCTCGCAACCATTTCGCAGCTGCGAAATGGGTGTACTTGGCTGCGAAATGACACTCATGTGCCAAGGGACCTCTTCGTAGCTGCGAAAATTTTCGCAGAGGGCGCTAGGAAGCTGCAAAACCTTTTTGCAGCGGGAAGCGATTTTCGCAGCGGGTCACTTTTGGCTGCGAAATTTCGCAGGCCATGCTCTCTCCTTGCTTTTGAGCTCCTCTTGATTCCTAGCTTCCTTATTTCACTTCTTTTGATATTCCTCCTGATTTTGATCATCCAAAAACCTATATTACATCAAAACAAATTAAAATTAAAGCATTGAAATCAAAATTAAAACAAGTAATAAATTAAACAAAAAGGTATGGACTAGCTAGTCTTGAAAAAGACTAAGTCCATAAAAAAAATTTGATCCTGATTTAGCTTGCCCGGATCCCATATGAAGTTTGCATCCCTCACTTGAGACTTGCTCTGTATGATTTTGCCATACAAAGCTTAGGGGAAAAGATGAGGCATGTGTTTCTTCATCATTTCTTCCTTGATGACTATCCTCTATGGTTCTTCATCTATATTAACATTGATTACTACTCAAAAAGTGTTATTTGATAGCTTGTAATTAACTCTTTTAAACACTTTTGAGTAGTAGTTATCACCTTTTAACCCAATTAACATGTTAAGGACCCTTGCAATCAATTCTAATCAAATTGTGTTAAGTTTTGGTGTTTTAATAGCTTTTTGATCACCAAAGCAATCCGAGATTAAGGAAGAACCGAAGCTTTGAAGTCCTTTTCCATAAGCAAATCCAAAATGCAAGGAGTATGGGTTCCTCCCTAAAAAATGCCACGTGGCTCTCTCTACCTTGCACACGCAGACGGTCCCCCTTGCGACGCGCGGCATAGCTCATTCCACCAGGGGAAGAATTCTGTCCAGCCGACATTCTACCTTCTCTGGATATCTCACATCCGGAATTCTGTCCGACTGACGTTCCACCTTCTCCGAATATTTCACATCCGATGCCTGATGCCGGATAGGAGAGGAGGGCGTTTCAACTTCCCCGGTCAGACATGTCCGGATCCTCTGATAGCGCTTACCCAGAGAGTTTTTTTTTGGAAGCTCAAGAAGTTAACAATCCAATGCTTCAAACGGTGCGCGATTCAGAGTTGAAATGAGAGAGTTACAGCCATTGGAAGCCGATCACTTCAAGCTGAAGGCAGAATGTTGCACGGCTGCGAAAATGTTGTCCTTTTGCTGTGAAAATTTCGCAGCCATTTTGCACAGTTCCGCGGTGTTCTCTTGAAGCTTCCCGATATGTGCGACCGACATTTTGAGATTTTTTTGCTTTAGATATTTGATGTCTAAATCCCCAAAGTCTCCTTGTAACCCACCTATCATAGGATTCCTTAGTCTTTAAGTAAGAACAAAGGGTAAATAAACCCATATTTAAAAGGTTGTAAGTTTCCTCAGAGGAAGGAGGGAGGGAAGACAAGGCTTTTACACAAACGCTTTGTATAGTTTTTGGAAGGAAGTAAAATAGGGAGTTTTTGCTCTACCTTACCTACTTGTTTTGATTGTTTATATTCTTCTAATTTTTCTTACTAGCCAAACAAGCTTTGAGGAAGTTTCCTCAGAGAATGAGTGGCTAGATTTTTAGTTCCTTGGAGCTAAGGTTGTCGGGAAAGGTTCCAAGTGCAAGAATTTATAGCTTTGTGGTTTCAGCCATTAATGAAGAGAAAGTGTGATCCTTTAATGATTTCTATGTTTTTTTAGTTAACTTAAAACACCTTCAATTTACTTGAGCCAACACTTGGTAAGGCAAGTGATCTCCGTCCATGGAGATACACTAGTTTACCTCTTGCGAGCTTTTGGGAAGTGACTTGAAGGTAGGATTTCCTAGAATTGCCAACACTTAGTAAGCTTTTAGATTCCAAGGAAACATCCATTAGTTATCTCTTGCGAACTTGAGAAGGGAAGTCCAAAGTTAAAGATCACCTTGAATGGAAAATGCTAGGTGAGAGGCACGAGCCATTGCAAGTTGCATCAGTGAGATGGAATTAGAGCTGAAATCCATTTAAAGGATACATCTGTACAACACCGGTTAGAGAATTGACTATATGTTAATTCTTTAATGCAAGGAAATGAACCAAATGATCGGAACTCTATTTTTGCATAAGGAACCTCCCCTCTGAACCCAAACCTCCAAGGAATGTTTTTCTTCATAAGTAATTTCCATTACTTTCTTTTTAGTTAGCTTAAAACAAAACCTCGTTTAACCAAAGTTTGTGTTTTACTTCTTAAGCTAACCTTGAAATGAAAAAGCACCAATTTAACTTTGAATTGGTATCAGTTGTGAGTTGAAAACCCTTCCCAAAGAACGATCCTAGAGCCACTATGCTATATTAGCTAAAGCTATCCTAATGCATGGTGATATAGGTTATAAATTTTTTTGATTACTCCCTCAATCAAAGAGCACCAGCTGGACATGAATCAGCTGAGACACCAATTGGGAATGAATCAAATGGCGTCGTTACCGAGGAAGGTGCCAACTTCATAGTGATATTATTTCAGTATACTTGTGGTTTTCATCACAAGTTTGGTGAGTTTTCTGTTATTATACTAACTCTTTTAGTTGTTTCTTTTACTCTTTTATATTCTAGCATAACTTTTAATTTAGTTTTAGTTAAGCGATCTCTTTTTGGTAGTTCTGTTTTTTTTGTTTTTTTTTCTCCTCTGTTTTCGTTTTTTTTTTTTTTTTTTGTTACAGTTGATACTAGTTGTGTATGCCAAAGTGGATACAAGATAGTGGAGGAAGGCTTGTTAAACTTAAAACACCTCATAACAAGGAGTTGGAATTGAGCTTGAACATCATGGAAAATACACCTGAGGATCAGCATAGTCACCATGGTTGATTACTACCCAAAAAGTGTTCTTTTACACCTTTAATTCATTATGTTTTAAGCACTTTTGTGTAGTAGTTCTCCATCTTTATCCCAATTGGCATGTTAAGGACCTAGCAATGACTTCTAATCATATTTGTGGCTAGTTTTAGTGTTTTGACAGCTTTTTGGATCATTAAGACAAGCCAAGTAAAGGAGAGAAGCAAAGAGAAAATGAAGAAAACAGAGGACAGCAGCTGCAGTCTTCCTTCGCACTTTTAGAGCACTTCCAGAAGTCCATTTTCTACATGCTATATACCATTTCAAAGCTCATGAAGTCAAGAATCCAACGCTTTGAACCGTGTACGATTTAGAGCTGAAATGAGGAAGATATGGCCTTCGGAAGACAACTGCTCCAGGCTTATGCGAAATTCACACAACACCTTGAAATTCGCACAACACCTTCCAAATTCGCACAGCCCATGCGTGGTGCGAATTCTCCTCTGTTTCTGCCGACTCCACTTTAGATCTTTTCTTTTAGATATTTTTGTATAAATTTCCATTCTTCTCCTTGTAATCCACCAATCATAAGATTTCTTAGCTAGGAAGGTTGGAAAAACTTCTCTATATATATTCCCGTGCATCCATTGTAAAACATGCAGAGATGGATGGAGATGTAAAATATATAAATATATAGAATATACAGAGCCTTGCTCTGTTTTTCCTTCTCTTTCATTTTCATTTTCTTTTTCTTTCTAGCCAACCAAACTCTGAGGATTTTTCCTCAGAGGATGAGAGGCTAGACTCTTCGTCTCTTGGAGTGAAGGAAGCTAGGTAAGGTTCCGGCTACATAAGTGTGAGATTTTGTTGTTTCCATTTTTAATAAAGAGAAAGTGTAACCCGTTAATGGTTTTTGTCTTTTTAGTTAACTTAAAACACCTTCAATCACCTGAGCCAACACTTGGTAAGGCAAGTGATCTCCGTCTATGGAGATGCACTAGTTTATCTCTTACGAGCTTTTGGGAGGTGGTTTGAAGGTAGGATTTTCTAGAATTGCCAACACTTGGTAAGCTTTTGGACTCCAAGGAGACATCCATTAGTTATCTCTTGTGAGCTTTTGACAGATAATCCAAGGTTAAAGATCACCTTGAATGGCAAGTGCTAGGTGAAAGGTATGAGCCATTGCAAGGTGCATCAGTGAGAGGGATTTAGTGTTTGAACCCATTAATGGAAGCATTTGTACAACACCAGTTGGAGAAGGAACTATATGTTAATTCTCTAATGCAAGGAAAAGAAACAAGTGAACGGAACTCCCTTTTTGTATGAGGAACCTGAGTCTAGTGATCTAAACTCCAAGAAACACTTTTCTTTGTAAGTAAAATCAGTTACTATTTGTGGTTAGTTTAAAACCAAACCTTTTCCAACTCAAGTTTATGTTTTCTTTTAAAGCTAACCTTGAAATGAAAAGGCACCAATTTAGCTTTGAATTAATATCACTGGTAGAGTGAAAACCCATCCCAGAGTTCGACCCTAGAGCCACTATGCTATAGTAGCTTTGCTACGCTAGTATGAGGTCATAGGTTTTATAAATGTTTTTGATTAAAAGACCTGACTGGATCAAACGAATCAATGGTCATCAGGACAATCCCAATGAATTCAGATCAATGAGGGACCGCATGCATCCACCTCGTATGAGTGCACCATTATGTATAGTGCCCCCTATAGAGCAGCTAGTGATCAGACCCCATATTGTGCCACTTCTACCAACTTTCCATGGAATGGAAAGTGAGAATCCCTATGCCCATATCAAGGAATTTGAAGATGTTTGTAATACATTTCGAGAGGGAGGAGCTTCTATCGACCTGATGAGGCTTAAACTATTTCCTTTTACTTTAAAGGATAAGGCCAAGATTTGGCTTAATTCTTTAAGGCCAAGGACTATCCGTACTTGGACTGATTTACAAGTTGAATTCCTCAAGAAGTTCTTTCCTACTCACAGAACAAATGGCTTGAAAAAGGCAAATTTCAAACTTCTCAGCTAAAGAGAATGAGAAATTCTATGAGTGTTGGGAAAGATACATGGAAGCCATTAATGCTTGTCCTCACCATGGCTTTGATACATGGCTGTTGGTGAGTTATTTCTACGATGGGATGTCTTTCTCAATGAAGCAACTCCTCGAAACAATGTATGAAGGGGATTTCATGAGTAAGAATCCTAAGGAAGCTATGGATTTCTTGAGTTATGTAGCTAAAGTCTCAAGGGGATGGGATGAACCGCACAGAGGAGAAGTGGGAAAGATGAAGTTTCAACCAAATGCTCTTCATGCTAAGGCTGGGATGTACACCTTGAATGAAGATGTTGATATGAAAGCAAAATTTGCAACTATGACAAGAAGAGTGGAGGAGCTAGAACTGAAAAAGATGCATGAAGTGCAAGCTGTTGCTGAAACACCAGTGCAAGTAAAGACATGTTCTATTTGTCAATCTTATGAACACTTGGTGGAGGAGTGCCCTACAATTCCAGTTGCTAGAGAAATGTTTGGAGAACAAGCAAATGTCATTGGACAATTCAAGCCCAATAGCAATGCTTCGTATGGCAATACTTAGAACTCAAGTTGGAGGAATCATCCAAATTTTTCATGGAAGAGAAGAGCACCTCAGTACCAACAGTCGGCTCAACCATCTCAACCATCCCAAAAAGCTTCAAGTCTTGAACAAGCAATAGTGAATCTCAGCAAGGTTGTGAGAGATTTTGTTGGAGACCAAAAATCCATCAACTCTCAACTCAGTCAAAGAATTGACAGTGTAGAGAATACTTTGAATAAAAGGAAGGATGAGATGCAAAATGACTTATCTCAGAAGATAGATGATCTCCAGTACTCAATCTCAAGGCTCACTAATTTGAACACAAAGCAAGAGAAGGGTAGATTTCCTTCTCAACCTCACCAAAACCCCAAGGGTATCCACGAAGTGGAAACTCATGAGGGAGAATCTTCATAGGTGAGAGATGTTAAAGCCTTGATCACTCTAAGGAGTGGTAAAAAGGTTGAGTCACCAACACCCAAGCTATATGTTGTAGAGAAGGAAGAAGAAGAGAAAAAGAAGAGAGAGGAAATGAAAGGAAAGAAGAAATATATCAGTGAAGGGAAGGAGGACCGTGATTCAACAGTGAATGCAAATCCGGAGAAAGAACTTATTAGGGAAGAATTGATGAAGAAACGCACATCTCCACCTTTTCCTCAAGCTTTGCATGGGAAAAAGGGGATTAAAAATGCATCAAAAATCCTTGAAGTATTGAGGCAAGTGAAGGTCAACATTCCATTACTGGACATGATTAAGCAAGTTCCAACATATGCAAAGTTCCTAAAGGACCTGTGTACTATCAAAAGAGGGTTGAATGTGAATAAGAAAGCCTTCTTGACTGAGCAAGTGAGTGCCATCATACAATGCAAATCTCCTTTGAAGTACAAAGATCCGGGATGTCCTACCATTTCAGTTATGATTGGAGGAAAGGTAGTGGAAAAAGCTTTGTTAGATTTGGGAGCAAGTGTGAATCTGTTACCATACTCTGTTTATAAGCAATTGGGACTTGGTGAATTAAAGCCAACATCAATCACTCTATCTTTAGTTGATAGGTCAGTGAAAATTCCAAGGGGGATAATTGAGGATGTTTTAGTTCAAGTTGATAATTTCTACTATCTAGTAGATTTTGTTGTTCTTGATACTGATCCTTTAGTTAAGGAAGCTAATTATGTTCCTATCATCCTTGGAAGGCCATTTCTTGCTACTTCAAATGCAATCATAAATTGTAGGAATGGACTTATGCAACTCACTTTTGGCAACATGACACTTGAGCTTAATATCTTTCATATGTCAAAGAAGCTAATTACTCCGGAAGAAGAAGAAGGTCCAGAAGAGGTATGCATTATTGAAACTCTAGTGGAGGAGCATTGTAATCAGAATATGCAAGACAAGTTGAATGAAAGTCTTGAGGATCTTGAAGAAGGGTTGTCTGAACCCGCTGATGTCCTTGCTACTCTACAAGGTTGGACGAGGAAAGAAGAGATCCTACCTTTATTCAATAAAGAGGAGGGACAAGATGATGTAACAGAAGAATTCCCGAAGCTCAATTTGAAACCTCTGCCCATGGAGTTAAAATATACATACCTGGAAGAAAATAACCAATGTCTTGTTGTTATATCTTCATCTCTTACCGGTCATCAGGAGATTTTTCTACTTGAAGTTCTTAAGAGGTGCAAGAAAGCAATAAGATGGCAAATAACTGACTTGAAAGGAATCAGTCCTTTGGTTTGTACACATCACATATATATGGAGGAAGAATCTAAACCAATTTGTCAACCTCAAAGAAGATTGAATCCTCATTTACAAGAAGTGGTGTGAACTAAGGTGCTGAAGCTACTCCAAGCGGGTATTATTTATCCCATATCTGACAGCCCTTGGGTGAGTCCTACTCAAGTGGTACCAAAGAAGTCAGGGATTACTATGGTTCAGAATGAAAAAGAAGAAGAAATTGCTACATGCCTCACTTCAGGTTGGAGGGTGTGTATTGACTATAGGAAATTGAATGTTGTGACAAGGAAAAATCATTTTCCACTCCTGTTTATTGATTAGGTGCTGGAAAGAGTCTTTGCCATCCTTTCTATTGTTTCTTGGACGGGTACTCAGGGTATTTCCAAATTGAAATTGATGTTGAAGATTAGGAGAAGACCACTTTCACATGTCTGTTTGGAACATACGCCTACAGAAGAATGCTTTTTGGTTTATGCAATGCACCTGCAACATTCCAAAGATGTATGCTTAGTATCTTCAGTGATATGGTGGAGTGAATTATGGAGGTCTTCATGGATGATATTGTGGACCCGCATTTTTCACGTGCGTCCCCACTCGATCGGCGAGACTCGCTTTTTATTTGTGAAAAATTGATTTTTTGAAAAAGTTGGAGTCGCCACCTATTTTATTTTTATTTTAAAGGGAAAATAAAACAAGAAAGAAAAACCCTAAAAAGTGACTCCATAGTTTTGGAAAAAGCATGTCTTTGAGAAACCCGAGTCTAAGTCCGGGGATCAGGTTACTTATTGGGAAGGTACCTTTAAAAGGTAGCACCCCTCTAAGCCCTAAAGAGGTCTCTACTGACTAAGTTAAGGGAAGCGTGGCAATTAAATGGTTAATTATGGATACCTAAGTAGACTAGATGATTTTGAATATTGCATGCCTAACAAGATCGAATAACAATGAAGGAAAGTTAAGGATGCGTACCTGGACGGCTTCCTAGGCGCTATCATAAAACATCAATGGTTAGTTTAGATAATATATCACCTAACATGCATTTTATCATAGATAATCGCACAATGAAGCTTATATATTAAAGCACCCAAGGATTATATTGAACATGGATATGATCTTCAATAGCATACATCTCTATAGAATTTTTGAAAGTGAGTGAGGGAGAGAGCGTACCTGGGTAGCAAGCTCAACGCCTTTATGGAAAACAAGGCTAGCTAAATAATAGATTCAACATAATCTCATATATACCACAAAGAGAAAGCACAATCAATCAAATATCAAGCAAACAATATTGATGAGAATATCATGAATGTCGGGCCCCCACCAAAGCCCTAATTAATTTTGCATGAATTGATTCTACGAATTCCATTATTTGGAATCATGAAGTTTATTCATGCTTGAGAAAATCAAGAAAATCAAGAAAATGGTTGAAAATCAAAGAAAATAGTGAAAACCTGTGCCGGAAGGAAAACGGCAGCAAGAGTGTGTTAGAATATAGATTTTATGCCTAAAAAAAGATCTAAAGATGGATTTTTCAAAGCTGGGGATGTTTAGTTGAAAGATGGTTCAAAACTTCAATTTAAAACAGTAAATTCTCAATCAAAGAGGTAAGTAAGGGAGAAGGTGTATGTAGCAAGGTAACCATGATGGAGGGGAGTTGGGAGGTTTGGCTGTGACCGCATTACTGGTGATTGCAGGTGTTGCTGTTATTTTCTCTAAATTTTCCCTTTCTACTCTGGTTGCATGCATTCAAGCACCATACACCGCTGCATTCCGGGCCTTTTCTGATTCTTTGAAATTCCCTATATGCGGACTTACTTCCAAGAGCTTTGGCATTAATTCCCCATATGAATCTCTGAAATTTGCTGAGAAATTTAGTCTTTCTGGACTGCCATTTCTGATAACTAGAGCACTTCATATTCATCTACCAAAATAACCACCATTTTGCCAACCGATTTTAATATTGGAGAGAGTAGAAGCTGAAGCTTTTTGGTCTTCTGTGGTCAGAAGAAGGATGCCTGCATTTCAGGAATACAACTTTAAACAATTCCTAATAAGACATTCTTGTACCAGCCACTGTATCATTTTTTGATATCTTCTTTCCCCATATTTCTGAATTTAAATTCTGGGATCCCATGCGAAGTTTCATTGGATACGAATATTTCTGACAGGTAGCCTAACTCCGACATGTAATAACTTTGATGAATTCTGGGTTCGCATCTGGTGTGGAAATGTATAGAAGAAAGAATCTCTTATATTAACATCTAGATTCTGTTTCTATTGTCAACTTGCTCGTAGTTAAATTTCTTCAATTGAATACTCGCATCCTGATTGATATTCTGATGTTCGATTTCCCGAGTAACTTTTCATTCTTCAAGCATATCAAATTGCCTATGGTCAGAAATTAACCTTCAGTCAATAAGATTCAGCAATTTCTTTACGTGTGTGAAGGTAAATGGGTAGTAGGCTAGGGACTTTCTGATGGATTCTGCATTTCTGGATTTTCGAGAGTGGTTGCCAAGAAGACGCCAGGCTCCATCATTGATGTTATGGCTTCTGAGCCTTCTTCAGTCTACTCTCTGTGAGCAATAGATACTTTCTGACTGCAAGTATTAATGCTCAAGTGCCTGCTGCGATTTTCTCCTTGATCATCGAAAACAATATTGAGTTTAGTACGGTTTTCAGGACCTAAGCTTAAAATCTCTTAAAGAACTCTGACACCTTTTCTCTGTTCCAAATAGCGTAAAGAACACCGTGTCCTGCTTTATGGGACTTCTAGGGAGCTTTGTTGGCTTCATCATTTTTTTGAGTCTACTGCTCGAATCATGACCTTACACCAGATTGCTGACGATAACGTCGCACCTAACATGAAAGTTGAGAGGGCAGAAAGAGTTTCTGGGGATGAGCCCTTCTCTGTTATGTTTTTATTTCTCTTCAGGCATTTTCGCTTCGGCTGATCAAATACTGTATACTTAATTGCACGGGTTCATGGTCAGAAGAAGAGAAATTCCAAGATCATCAAAGGCTTCAGTCCAAGTTCAAGCTGTAAGGTTTCGCTAAATTGTTTTGTTGTAGCATGTTTGAGATACTTTCAGCAAGCTTCCTTATGCAATCTGAGTTTTCTGAATGCAATAGCAGCAGAGAACACCTCCAAGACTCATCAGATGATGGATTATCAGTACAACTATACACCATGTTCAGGATACCTGTAAGCAATGATACCTATCCATAGGCAATTTGGTGATTCAAGATTTTTATGAATGAGTATAGCTGGGAGTGGGGCAGCTTCTGGTCTCGAGAAACTCCTCCAAAGGAGTTCAAATTCTTATGATTGCTTGTTCCTTTCACTAACTGTTAGATAAGCACCTTCAGCTTCCTGCAAACTCGTAGGTTTCAGCCTTCACACTTGGCAGCTCAGGAATTAGCATTTCCAGCTGAAACAGCAACTTTCTCGGTATGTAATCGAACTAAGAGAAATCGCTTCTCCTACAGCAAAGGGTTTAACCACAGATTCGGAAGCAGGATCATTTCTGGTGTCAAATGAGACCTCTCGGGAACCATAACAGAGGAGAAAAAATATGGCGATTCAAGATTCAACTTATTCGACTCCTATTGGACGGATTCGAGACAGGCCTTTCTGACAAGTTGTGGATCTCAGTAGCAAGAAAAACTAGAGCGTTAGCAAGAAGAGTATGACCATCACCCGCGTTAGGGATTTCTAAACCAGAATTCACCATCTCATAATTATTGAACTCGTCATCCATTCCTGAAGATATATCAGAATTCTTAGGCTCAAATGGTGAACTGTGCAGATTTGCAAGCATTTCAAGACTGCCTGGGCATTGCCGATCACTATACAAGTTTGTAGATAAAGTGACCAACTCTGGCATTCTTTCCACCTGTCCACTGGAAGTGCCAATTCCATCACTGATTTTAGTACCATCATGCACATTTAATGTCTTATTTGGCACAAGTGACTGAATTGACATAGGTTTACGTTTCACCTGTTTCTTCAACAGCTTCCAAGGCGAATCTTGACAGGAAACGGTTTCAACCGATTGACTAAATTTGATGGTTTGCAATTTGTGGCCAGTGACTGTACCCACACTCAAATTCAGATACTTCACAAATGATTTCACCACTTCTCCCAACCTAGAAGTTGAGGGTGTCTCAGCTTTTGCCCTTGTATGCAGATTCTGGTGCCTAATCGTGTGGTTATTTGAATTCAGTTATTGATATCCACTGTAACTCCTTGTGAACTGAGGCTTCAGAATTACTTGTGCGTGATTTTTGATCAAATGACACTTGCAAAGATTCACTGCCAGGCCCTTCCACAGAATCTAACTGCTGTACTGAAATTGTTCAGGTTAAAATTCATAGCCTCTCCATATGTTGCACATGTGCTAGAATATATTAATGTATTTATACCATGGGCTGTCATCACCTTCCAATACTGCCAGAATGCGCTCATATATTCATACTGCATGATTTCCCCTCCAATTGCTTGGCTTCGAGCTACTGCCCCTTTCTTAGACCAGGAAATCTTCTTTAAGACTGGAATCTGTCCGCCTATCTCTTGTTCTTCCTCTCTTCCTAACGTTCTCAATGTGTGTTACCAATTCCCCTCTTTCTCCATGCATCAATACCAATCAACCAATGAGTGCACCTCACAAAGCTCTCCAATCTGCCAGTCTATCTCTTACACAAATCATGTTATCTGTAGTGGATAAATACATCCCCATCTCTCTGACAAGTGTCTCTAAAGTTAATATATCATTCTTCAAAAGGTAAGCAATAGCGTCCACGCTTGTAGCCTGCTGAGTCGAAGAGCGAGATGAGTCAACGTACGATTCAATGTATTGAGTCAATTAACTTAGTTGTACCATTGTACTGTATAGTTGAGCAGATGCTAAGCCCCTCAAAGTGGAAGAACTTTTCCATGTCAGGTAATGAATCCCACTATATGAAATGAAACAGAGCCCTTTTTTTTTTTAAAAAAATGGAGCTTCCAAGTATACAGCTTCAGAATCTTCTTGGTTGTAAGTGCCTCTATGAAAGCATTCAACCTCTCTTATACTTCTGGATACCAAATACCCCATGACTCAGACTTTCACACGTTCGTTATTCCAACCAGAATCCCATTTTTGAGTTTCTTTGTTATTGAATGTTGTTAACACGTTTCCACTTCTGTGCAGGTTGATTAAAATGAATTTCAGCGGGATATTCCATTTCCGGATCTACCTTAAGTCATGATGAAGGGGGTTCAGTATAGGAGTGCACATCTACAGCAGGTTCATCACCATTATCATCCCTTTTAGTGTTTGGCAGCAAGTTCTGAACAGCACCGAATTTCATAGCGCTGTATAAAGATAACACTGTTTAGTACAAGAACCTTTTCTCTGTTGACTTTAGGGCCGAGGTGTATATTAATCTGCCACTCTCACCTGCATTTACTGACTTGGACAAAATGTCAGGCAGGCCTAAGGGATCTTCTTCAAAATAAGAATTTTTAACATTCAAATTTGCTTCATCTGAAGGTCCAGAAACTGATAGATCATTGAGATATCTGTAGACTCTCCCGAGTTCAGAGACAGTTTTCTTAGAGTTCCAGAATTCTGAAATTGGCACCGGTTCATTACTAAGGGGCTTCTTGTGTTTCTATCAATGCGCTCTCGGTTTAATGACTGAGAAGGTTACTTGAACTCATAATCTTTATAGCTCCTACATATTCTTGCTTAGGTTTCATGAGTTCACAAAAGCTATTGTACCATGAAGTGACCTCGGTCTCAAGCTAAGCTATGATAATCTGTAGGTGAATCTCTGCTTTGATGACTGATTCAACAACAGAAAGTAGTCCACTTTTCACATGATGAGCTAGAAAAATCGGTCCTCTTCAAAAATCCGTTGAGATGAAAAATGATATTTGGCGAGTGTCTCTATTGAACAATAGGAACGCAAGCTTGTGAACAAATATGTTGCCCCAGAATCCATCTGCATCAATCTCTCCCCAATGTCATCATACATTGCTAGCTTTATTGTAGCTACCTGGTCATCAATCCGCATAGGAAGCATGTCAGGATGGTTTAGCAACTCCAAATCCTCCCCAAAGTGGACACTTTTTTGGTGCCTTGCCTTGTCTTGCATCAAAGAAAATCTGCTGAAGGGACATCATTTTGCACAAAGGTAAGCCTTTTCTACTAATACCCCAGAGGTAAGCGGCAATCATGTGCATTTACAAGTTTCCTTTCCTGAAATTACTCCAGAACAGACATCATCTGCATACCTAAGTCTCTTTTAAACATCACATGCAGTTCCAAGATCAACCTTATTCACAGATTCAAAAGCTGGCTTCTTTGAATTTGACTTAAACCCGTTATTCTCATAAATGCCCAGTGCAATTCCAGAAGCCATGGTAGGAGCAGTACAAATCTTTGATTCCGTAGAAATCCTTTTAGAAGAAACAAGCACAATGGCAATAGTAATTGGTAGACTACCAGACGGCAAACTGTTTGCTTTGCGATGAGTGAGATCCCACATACAAAAACAGGGAGAAATTGGTTAGCTCCAGAGCAAAAGATCCAGATCTGTTTGTCATCAATTTCTCACTGTCACTGGACCCAGTTATACCTGCAAAGGCATTAATTAGGTAGTTTCCGGATACATCCCAGGGGTAGAATCAGCAGGTACTACGTTATTTGGCATGTTTAAACTTCCGATATGACCTTGAGGTCCAAATTTAAGCTTAGACTGATAATTTGTATGTCCATTAGCAGCCTCTGGTTTGCTCGCAGTTGGGGATTTCAGCAAGCTTCAGGATTTTCAATATTTTCTAAGCCAGAGCAGATACATAAAAGGTGAAGGTTGGACGAACTACTCCTTACTGATATCAACTGCACTTGAATTAATTGATGGCCACCACCCTTTTTATCTTCAGAATCCATTTTTATTACAATCCGGAAAACCACATTCCTTCTCCTTGGTATTTCTTCAAACATCTCTTGTGCTCCTCAACCTCCCTTCAGTATGCACATTCTGAAATGATGGAATTCCAAGAAGCCGTGTCTCTAATCCCCATATAAATCCACAAATCTACATGACTGTCACCGACCTTAACAAGTGCATAAACGGCCGACAAGCCACTTGGACATGACTGATTGGAAAAATCTCTTCTAAGTGTTGTATTGTGATAGCATTTTTTTTTACAGCAATGGCTGGAACAGAACCACTAACAGAAAAGGAATGGCAACTATCACGGGCTTTCTTTTATACAAACCCACAATATGGAATGTCTAGCCAGAATTTTGAAGGAGCTGATCTCTTTTCTGAATCTCGTGATTGCATACCCCAACTGGACAGCCTTGGTTGCAATTGCTCCTTTTCCCTCTCCTTCTTCCTCTCAAGACTTCTCCAATCCTCCAATACGTGCCCAGCAATGCAGCAGCACAGATTTCAAATCCCACAATCTTGAGCATATACTATGTAACCTCACTGGTCTTCCATCCTTCTAGTGGCTTTATGCAAATATCCATAACAGGATCAACCTCAATACTTGTCAAGAGCAAGCCTCCCAATAATGGCATCTCAAACTTTCTCAAAGGAACTGGAAACAGAGGAATACAGGGAAAGAGCAAAGGACAAGGAAAAGAGCAGGGCATAAAAAATTCACCAAACATGCTGAACCCGTTTCATTATTGTATCCATGGGTTTAACAATCAGTGGGCTAATCCATGGCAAATGTCTTAAAAGAAAAGCACAAAATGCAACAAGCTCTTCTAGTATGAAACAGTAAACCGAAGCATAGTCAAATATTTCCTTAATGGAACCAGAGAAAAGAAATATTAAAGCAACAATAACCAATCCATAACAATCCAACAAGCAATGTAAAAATCATTTGAGAAAGAGGTGGGAGAAGCATGAAAGATGACATAAACGGAAAACCCATAATAGCCATACCTGAAAGTCTCCTCTGCAGCAAGGTGTGCTGGACTTCAGGCTTGCTGCTCCTACTCCCAAGACTAGCCGAAAACCCTGTGAACCGTCCCTTCTGTTCTGCTCTTCTTCTCTCTTGCTCTCTGATTTTCTTCTAGATCTCTCCAAAAAAAAACTCCCCAAAGCCAATCTCCGAATCCCCCTTTTCTCCTTTTTCCTCTCTCACATATATATATCAGCCTCCCTCAAAGAACCCCCCAAATCTGCTGGAGGAAAATCCACTTTCCTTTCATATTTTCTTCCCCTTTGTAACCGATTCCCCATGGAAATAATATACGTGCTATCCTTCTAAAAACACAATCTCCTCTTTTCAAAATTATGTTGATTTTCCTTCCAAATAAATGGCGGCCAGTTTCCTCATGCCCAAAAAATAAATAAATAAATAAATAAAGATACAAATAGAAATAAGAATAAAATAAAGACAAAATAGAATAAAGATTAAAATCAATAAATATCATGAAATTGAAAATCAAAAGGAATTTAAATCACACATCTAAAAAATAAAATAAATAAACAAAAAAATACAAAATAAAAATAAAAATAAAAATAATTAAAAACAAAAAATAAAAAATAAAAAATCAACCACATGCAAGCCATACGAGCTATGTAACCACCCAAAAGAATATGAGTCATGCAACCATGCAAAAACACGAGCCATGCAACCATGCAAACCATGCAAAAACATCTAAAGGTGACCTAGGGTGTGTCCTAGTGTGTTAGGGCAAACGAAGTGGACTAAGTGTGCTTAAAAGCTATCCTAAAAAAAAACAAGAAAAGCCTAAGTCTAAGTTAGGGCTGCCAAGGGTCACAATAAAGGATCAAATAATCTCTCAACCAAAATCTCCGAGGTGACTCAAAAAAGGGTAAGTGGTATGAGTAGCTATGGGCCACCAAGGAACTACCGTGGAGCACTGGAAGTGGATTTAAAGACATGTGCTAAAGGGACAAAATTGAGGGTCTACAGATATCACCATATATGGAGGTACATTTGAAGAATGCTTAGTAAATTTGGAAGCGGTTCTTAAAAGATGCATTGAAAAAGACTTGGTGCTTAACTAGGAGAAATGCCATTTTATGGTACATTGATTACTACTGAAAAGTGCTATTTTTTATATCTAATTATAAGGGTTTTAAGCACCTTTGAGTAGTAATCATATTCATTTAACCCAATTAATTCATTAAGCTCCTGAGTAATTAGTTCTAACCATTTTTAGTGGCAAGTTTACATGTTTTTCATCAGCTTATGAACCAATTCAAGCATGCCAATTGATGGAGGAGCTACTTGGGCGAGTTAAGCAAGGATTTTGGACGTTTACAGGCTTGAATTTCAAATGGAAACACGAGCACAAGCAATGGGAACACCATTTCGCAAGGGGAGGCAATTCACCTTGCCAAATGACCAATTTCGCAAGGTGAATTTCACCTTGCCAAAATTTTGCAAGGGGATTTTCCTCATGGTGCGAAATTTGGCCATTTCGCACCATGAAGAAAGCACCTTACGAAATTTCACAAGGTGGATTTAGGCACCTTGCGAAATGCCAAATTTCGCAAGGTGGCTTTTCACCTTGCAAAATTTGGACCTTTCATCTTCCCCCCTTGCGAAATGCCTTTGAAATCCCCTGTTTTGAGATGCTGTTGATGATATTCCACTGCCGATTCTCCAAGATATTTTGCTTGACTTTTAGCTTTGTAAATACCTATTTTACCCTTGTAATCAACCAATGAAAAGGTTGCTTTTGTAATAGCTCTTGTAATTTAGTTTTTTATTGTCTTTAAATAGAGGTGAAGAGCCTCAGACACGATCATCTTGTAACCTGTAACTTTATATGTTATAAGAGCACTTTTGTTCATACGCTTCTTTTCTCTTTTCTTTCTCATTTTCTTAGTAGCCAAACATCCTTGGAGGATGAAATCCCCAAGGATGAGAGGCTAAAACCTTTTAGTTTCTTGAAGTAATGGATGCCATGTGAAGCTCCCGTGTCAGGATGGAGATTTCCAAGCCATAAATGTAAGTAGCTGAGCATCATAAATGTTTTCATTCAAAGTAAAGCTTTTAATCCCTCTGACTTGCTTTGAATGGTCAATACTTGATAACCTTTTGGTCTCAGTGGATTCTTATTGTTAGATCCACTGACGTTCATTAGTTATCTCCTACGAGCCATTGTATTGCAAGTCGAGGAGATGACCTATACCAATAAAAGAGCATTTATGAGGTTCAACTACCCTTTTTATAAGTTTTCAAGGACTAAAACTCAGTTGTTAAACTCATACCGGTTCGGGAAGTAAGCGTCACCTTAGTTGCTTCCCCAACTCGAGGTAAAAAGTCCCAAAATCTCCATTTTTACACAGTGAGTTAAGCATGGCTATCCAAAGCTTTGAGAAACTTATTTTTCCATCTTTTAACCTATTTTCATGTTAGTTTAGTTTACAACACCTTCATCTTTTTATGTTTTCATCTTAACCCAATTTTTATTAAGAAAAGTTCACTCCATCCTCCGAACTTCACCAGTTAAAGTAAAAACCCTTCCCAGTGTTCGATCCTAGAGCCACTATGCTATAGTAGCTTTGCTACTTTAGTGTAAGGACCTTAGGTATAAATTTTGTTGATACCCTTACATGCCAAGCTACCAAGAGTCGGGTTATCATACATCAAGGAATTGTCCTTGGCCATATCATCTCCGAGAAAGGCATTGAAGTTGATAAAGCAAAGGTGGAACTTATTACCAAATTGCCATCCCCAACCACTGTAAAAGGAGTAAGGCAATTTCTTGGTCATGTAGGGTTCTACAGGAGATTTATACAAGACTTCTCTAAGCTTTCAAGGCCTCTTTGTGAACTTTTAACTAAGGATGCTAAGTTTGTCTGGGATGAAAGATGTCAAAAGAGTTTTGATCAATTGAAGCAATTTTTGACAACCGCTCCAATAGTAAGGGCTTCTAATTGGCAATTACCCTTTGAAGTAATGTATGATGCTAGTGACTTTGCTATAGGAGCTGTACTTGGCCAAAGAGACGATGGGAAGCCCTATGTGATCTACTATGCAAGCAAAACATTGAACGAGACTCAAAGAAACTACACAACTACAGAGAAAGAATTGTTAGCTGTGGTGTTTGCTTTAGACAAGTTTCGTGCTTATTTGGTAGGGTCTTTCATCATTGTTTTCACCGACCATTCGGCCTTGAAGTATTTATTGACAAAGCAAGATGCAAAAGCAAGGTTGATTAGATGGATTCTTTTGTTACAAGAGTTTGATCTCCAAATCAGAGACAAGAAAGGGGTGGAGAATGTGGTAGCTGACCACCTTTCAAGGTTGGTTATAGCACATAATTCCCATGTATTACCTATTAATGATGACTTTCCTGAGGAATCACTTATGTTGCTAGAGAAAGCTCCTTGGTATGCTCATATTGCTAACTATTTGGTTACTGGTGAAGTTCCAAGTGAGTGGAAAGCACAAGATAGGAAGCACTTCTTTGCAAAGATTCATGCTTATTATTGGGAAGAGCCCTTCCTTTTCAAGTATTGTGCAGATCAGATCATAAGGAAGTGTGTCCCTGAAGAAGAGCAACAAGGGATCCTCAGCCATTGCCATGAGAATGCCTGTGGAGGCCACTTTGCCTCTCAGGAAACAGCCATGAAGGTCTTGCAATCAGGATTTACTTGACCATTGCTTTTTAAAGATTCCCACATCATGTGTAGGAGTTGCGATAGATGCCAAAGACTCGGGAAGCTTACAAAAATAAACCAAATGCCCATGAACCCCATCCTTATAGTTGATCTTTTTGATGTTTGGGGTATTGACTTCATGGGACCTTTCCCAATGTCTTTTGGTAACTCTTATATATTGGTGGGGGTGGACTATGTTTCCAAATGGGTGGAGGCAATCCCCTATAAACATAATGATCATAGGGTGGTTCTCAAATTTCTTAAGGAAAACATCTTCTCAAGATTTGGGGTGCCTAAGGCCATAATCAGTGATGGAGGTACTCATTTTTGCAACAAACCTTTTGAAACCCTATTAGCCAAGTATGGAGTGAAGCATAAGGTAGCTACACCTTATCATCCTCAAACTTCCGAGTAAGTGGAGCTAGCAAATAGGGAAATAAAAAACATACTGATGAAAGTGGTGATTACAAGCAGAAAAGATTGGTCTATTAAGCTACATGATTCATTATGGGCATATAGAACAGCTTATAAGACTATTCTTGGCATCTCCCCCTATCGTCTCGTCTATGGCAAAGCATGCCACCTCCTTGTGGAAGTTGAATATAAGGCTTGGTGGGCAATCAAGAGGTTGAATATGGACTTGATCAAAGCTGGGGCAAAGAGGTGCTTAGACCTTAATGAGATGGAGGAATTAAGAAATGATGCTTACATCAATTCCAAAGTTGCAAAACAGAGGATGAAGAAGTGGCATGATCAACTAATCTCCAACAAAGAATTGCGGAAAGGACAAAGAGTCCTACTCTATGACTCAAGGCTCCATATCTTTCCAGGGAAGCTCAAGTCAAGGTGGATAGGTCCTTTCATTATTCACCAAGTACATCTCAATGGAGTGGTGGAATTATTAAATTCCAATGGCATAGACACCTTTAGAGTCAATGGTCATCACCTCAAGCCATTCATTGAGCTGTTCAAGCCAGAAAATGAGGAAATCAACCTCCTTGAGCCACAAAAAGCCTGATCAGAGATGGTTAGATGGACTTGGTTCCACCAAAGTCCATAATTTTGTTAAATATGTTATTTTTTAAGTTTTGTAAATTATTTGATTGTAATTTTGTTCTTAAATTATGTTAATTGTAACTAACTTAATTTTTTTTTGAATGATTAAAATCAGGAGGAATTGCAAGAAAATCGAAAGAAGTTGCTCCGAGCTGATGCCATTCCACTCCTTTTCCCCAGACTATTATGCTAGATATTGGAGCACCGGGGATACCCAGCAGAGCCTCAACATGAGCATAAACATTTTTGTCGAGAGATTTTCACTCTCGACAAATGGACTAGTATGACAGCTTATGGTGGTGCAGACCAGGGAGCACCAGTTGGACCAGAGCAGCCAGAGGAGCCAGTTGAACCACTTGCTGACACTCAGCCGCCTGCTCCTGTAGTGGCCCCTAGTAAGCCTCCACCAGAGATTCCATCCTCTGCTCCTCAGGCCACACCACAGCCTCCCCCTGTCATTCCACCTCCATCAGCACCATCTCCTTCAACTGAGCCAAGGGTAGCTATTCCCATCATCGAGTATAGAGGCCTATCCCACACTTACCAGGCATTGGCCACTTCTTAAAGCATTCTCACTCAGCAGATCACAGCCCTTCGTTCTCAGCAGGAGCAGATTCTTACCACTCAGGCCCAGCACACTACCATCCTGAAGCAGATCCAGCATCATCTCGGCATTACATCAGCTCCTGAGCATGACATTCCCAGCTCATCAGAGCCATCATAGGCCCCTCCTTTTGTTGATCAGCCTATGCCTCATCAGGACCCTCCTACAGGAGAGGCAACTCAGCCATCATTTCCACAGCATCACTCCACGTCACTCAGGAGGTACCACTTCCTCCCTATTTTTCAATCGCTTTTATCACATTGAGGACAATGTTTAGCTTGGTTGGGGGGGGGGGGGGGAGTTGAGGAAGAAAGTTTTTGTTATTAATGCTAAGTTATTTTGGTAATTTAGTTGCTTTTTGCTTAATTTTAAAATTTTTTCTACTCTCATGGTTATTAAGGAAAAAATTTCAAAATGAAAAGGGAGAAATTGAATTTTTGTCTTTTCACTTGACTTAGAGTTTGTATTATGCTTACTAAAGTTGATGAATTATTGAAACTTCTATTGAATTCAACCTTACTTCTTCCACTTTGAGCTATTCACACACTGTGCACAATAGGTTCCGATTATAAGATGAAAAACTATTTCCCTCTTGACTTATGAAAATTTAGACTTGGTACCTTTGACCTCATTTAATAGTTTTGGGACACCTTATAAAAGGCCAATGAGCCTTTGAAAAAAAGAATAAAGAAAGAAAGAAAAAAATGTTTGCTTGCCTTGAAACCCGAGCAAGGTCTGAGAGGTATATGGTGAAAATCTTTAAAACCTAGTGCCCTAAGCCTTCATTAGTTGGGAGTCACTAACCTCAATGCTCGTTACAAGGGTGAATAGGTGGAGTTTAACATACTGTAGGTGCTTGGGTATTAAAATTCATTCTCAAAAGTCCGGGGTAAAATCCGAGGAGTTAGTGGTTGAAAGATCCTTAAAGCTTGATGCCCTAAACCTTAATTGGTTGGGAGTCATCGATGGACCCCCGTTACATGGACAAGTTAGAAAAGAATACCTTTAGCCTTATACTCCTACAATGAAAAAAAAAATTGTGAGAAAAGAGGTGCGTTCTTCGCCTATTGGAGGTTGATTAGTTTGCTAAGCTTGGAAAAAGAACTAGGTTTGGGGGAGAGATTAGTTCAACATACTATATTCAGAAACTAATAAATAACACTTAGATTTTTATGGAAAAGTAAGGTTTGACCCTTTGGGAGTGGAAACTCTTTTAAAGCTTAAATTTGCATAATGCCTTCTCTTTAAGAATTGTGATTAGACAAGTTATTTGATAACCCTTGTTGAAGTTTGAGTTTTATTTCTTTAATGTTCCATGTGAGAGTTAGATCATCATGCCACTTGAAAATTGTTTTTTTTATCAGCATGATGTTGTAAATTATAATACTTTTTATTTTTATTTTTCTCTCCTTCATTGCTAAGGGACTAGCAATATGTCGGTTAGGGGGAGCGATTACTACTCAAAAAATGCTATTTGATAGCTTGTAATTAACTCTTTTAAACACTTTTGAGTAGTAGTTATCACCTTTTAACCCAATTAACATGTTAAGGACCCTTGCAATCAATTCTAATCAAATTGTGTTAAGTTTTGGTGTTTTGATAGCTTTTTGATCACCAAAGCAATTCGAGATTGAGGAGAGTTCTTTGGAATCCATGGCAAAGCAATGGAAAGCTCAGAAACATGAAGCACCAAAGCTTTGAAGTCCTTTGCCATAAGCAAATCCGGAATGCATGGAGTGTGGGATCCTCCCTAAAAAATGCCACGTGGCTCTCTCTCCCTTGCACACGTAGACAGTCCCCTTTGCGACGCGTGGCATAGCTCATTCCACCCGGGGAAGAATTCTATTCGGTCGACATTCCACCTTCTTCGGATATCTCACATCCGGAATTCTGTCTGGCCGATGTTCCACCTTCTCCGGATATCTCACATTCGGAATTCTGTCCGACCGACTTTCCACCTTCTCCGGATATTTCACATCCGGCGCTTGATGCCGGATGGGAGAGAAGGGCGTTTCAACTTCCCCTGTCAGACATGTCTGGATCCTCTGATAGCGCTTACCCAGAGAGTTTTTTTTTTCGAAGTTCAGAAAGTAAACAATCCAATGCTTTAAACGGTGCGCGATTCGGAGTTGAAATGAGGGAGTTACAACCATTGGAAGCCGATCACTTCAAGCTGAAGGCAGAACGTTGCAAGGCTATGAAAATGTTGTCCTTTTGCTACGAAAATTTCACAGCCATTTTGCACAATGCCGAGGTGTTCTCCTGAAGCTTCCCGATATGTGCGATCGACATTTTGAGATTTTTTTGCTTTAGATATTTGATGTCTAAGTCCCCAAAGTCTCCTTGTAACCCACCTATCATAGGATTCCTTAGTCTTTAAGTAAGAACAAAGGGTAAATAAACCCATATTTAAAAGGTTGTAAGTTTCCTCAGAGGAGGGAGGGAGGGAAGACAAGGCTTGTACACAAACGCTTTGTATAGTTTTTGGAAGGAAGTAAAATAGGGAGTTTTTGCTCTACCTTACCTACTTGTTTTGATTGTTTATATTCTTCTAATTTTTCTTACTAGCCAAACAATATTTGAGGAAGTTTCCTCAGAGAATGAGTGGCTAGACTTTTAGTTCCTTGGAGCTAAGGTTGCCGGGAAAGGTTCCAAGTGCAAGAATTTATAGCTTTGTGGTTTCAGCCATTAATGAAGAGAAAGTGTGATCCTTTAATGATTTCTATGTTTTTTTAGTTAACTTAAAACACCTTCAATTCACTTGAGCCAACACTTGGTAAGGCAAGTGATCTCCGTCCATGGAGATACACTAGTTTACCTCTTGCGAGCTTTTGGGAAGTGACTTGAAGGTAGGATTTTCTAGAATTGCCAACACTTGGTAAGCTTTTGGACTCCAAGGAGACATCCATTAGTTATCTCTTGCGAGCTTGAGAAGGGAAGTCCAAAGTTAAAGATCACCTTGAATGGTAAATGCTAGGTGAGAGGCACGAGCCATTGCAAGTTGCATCAGTGAGAGGGAATTAGAGTTGAAATCCATTTAAAGGATACATCTGTACAACACCGGTTAGAGAATTGACTATATGTTAATTCTCTAATGCGAGAAAATGAACCAAATGACCGGAGCTCTGTTTTTGCATAAGGAACCTCCCCTCTGAACCCAAACCTCCAAGGAATGTTTTTCTTCATAAGTAATTTCCATAACTTTTTTTTAAGTTAGTTTAAAACAAAACCTCATTTAACCAAAGTTTGTGTTTTATTTCTTAAGCTAACCTTGAAATGAAAAAGCACCAATTTAACTTTCAATTGGTATCAGTTGTGAGTTGAAAACCCTTCCCAGAGAACTATCCTAGAGCCACTATGCTATATTAGCTAAAGCTGTCCTAATGCATGGTGATATAGGTTATAAATTTTGTTGATTACTCCCTCAATCAAAGAGCACCAGTTGGACATGAATCAGTTGAGACACTAATTGGGAACGAATCAAACATCATAGCCATCTTTCTTTGTACTTTTCCCTTTTCTCTTTCCTTTGATTTCCTCCCTATTCTCTTTCTCTGTTTCATTCTCTACCATATGCTCTAGCTTGGATGTGGGCAGATCAACCTCTTTACCATTCCTCAAAGTGATAACCGTTTTAACTTCCTTCACCATTGAGGATTCTCCCTTTTGAGCCTCCACTTCATGGATACCCTTGGAATTTTGATGAGGTTGAGAAGGAAGGTTTCCTTTTTCTTGCACTTTGTTAAGGTTGGAAAACCTTGAGATTGAATATTGGAGGTTATCTATCTTTTGAGATAGATCATTTTGCACTCCATCCATCTTTTTGTTCAATGAACTCTCTACACTATCAATTCTTTGACTGAGCTGAGCATTGATGGATTTTTGAGCTCCAACAAAGTCTCCCATGACCTTGCTAAGATTCACCATAGCTTGTTCAAGGTTCAAGGCTTGCTGAGGTGCTTGAGCAGGTTGCTGGTACTGAGGTGGCTATGGTTTCCAAGAGAAATTTGGATGGTCCCTCAAATTGGAATTGTAGGTGTTGCAATCACCAAACATTTCTCTCACCATTGGAATGGTAGGACACTCATCCACCAAGTGCTCATAAGATAGAAAAATGGCACAAGGCATAGCTTGCAATGATGTTTGAGAGATGGCTTGCACTTTTTGCATCTTCTTCATTTCTAGCTCTTCCAATCTTCTCGCCACAGCTGCAATCTTTGCCTTCATGTCTATTCCATCATTCAAAATATACATCTCACCCTTAGCATTAGTTTGACACGTCATTCTTCCCATATTTCTAGCATTTGGTTCATTCCATCCTCTTGAAACTTTAGCCACATAACTCATGAAGTTCATGGCTTCCTCTGCTATCTCGTATTCAACATGACATGCACAACTAGCAATTTGTGAATTAAAAACAGAGAAAACAAAAGAAAATAAAAGAAAAAAATTTCTAAGAAAAAAAAATAAGGTAAACTAAAAACTAAATAAAAGGTATACTAAAATATGAACAGAGGAAAATAGACAAATAAAAAGAGTTAGTAAAAAGAAAATAAAAGTCACCAAACTTGTGACGAAGATCACAAGTACTCTGGAAAGGTGATATCACTATAAAGTGGCACCATCCCCGGCAACGACGCCATTTGATTCGTTCCCAATTGGTGTCTCAGCTGATTCATGTCCAGCTGGTGTCCCTTGATTTTGGTCCTCAGGGAGTAATCAACAAAATTTATAACCTATTACACCATGTACTAGGATAGCCTTAGCTAGCATAGCATAGTGGCTTTAGGGTCGTTCACTGGGATGGGTTTTCACTCCACAACTGATATTAATTCAAAGCTGAATTGGTGCCTTTTCATTTCAAGGTTAGCTTTAAAAGAAAACATAAAGATGTTTGAAAAATGATTGGTTTTAAGCTAACCAAAAATAATAGTAACTGTTTTAATTACAAAAAAAAGTGTTTCTTGGAGTTTAGATCACTAGGCTCAGGTTCCTCATACAAAAAGGAGAGTTCCGGTCACTTGCTTCTTTTTCTCGCATTAGAGAATTAACATATAGTTAATTCTCTAATCGGTGTGGTACAGATGCTTCCCCTTAATGGGTTCAAACACTAAATCCCTCTCTGATGCGACTCATGGTAGCTTAGCTTTAAAGGCGTATCAACAAAATTTATACCTTGAATACTATTACTAAAGTAGCCAAGCTACTATAGCATAGTGGTTCTAGGATCGTTCACTGGGAAGGGTTTTCGCAAACACAAGTGATATTCAAGTTAGGAAAATAGGTGATTTTCTTATGGATGTTAGCTTTAAAAGAAGATGTAAATGTTTTAGAAAGATTTAAACTAATCTAAGCTAACATTAAAGACTAAAATGAAAGGGTGTAAAAACAAGTTTCTCAAAGATAGGATAGCTATGCTCTGGCTCTTATGCAAATTGGAAATCTCAGGATAGGCTCCTCGCATTGGGGTTGCAACTATGGTGATGCTTGCTTCCCGAACCGGTATGGATTTAGCAAATCACGTTTTAATCCTTTAAAATGGAAAAACAGATGGTAGTGAATTTCATCAATGGTTATTCACCTTAGACTTCCTTTGAATGGCTCGTAAGAAATAACTAATGGTCTAAAGCCAAAAGCTTACCAAATATTGGCAACTCAAAGTCATTCCAGGTGATAAACTCACCTTTCAATGGCCATTGAAATTGGTTCTAACGGATTAATACAAAACTTGGAATTGAAAACCTCACCTTCCAATAGCTCGTAGGAGATAACTAATGGATAGAAATCCAAAAGCTTATCAAGTATTGGCCGTTGGAAGTTGCCCAAAGGAAATAAAAACCAAACTTTGCATTAATGAACCTTTAATGAAAAACGACTACCTTACCTTCCGGGTGTGAGAAATTTCCATGGGATTGCATCCAAGTCATCACATAACATCCATACTTTGAGAAACTAAAAGTTTTAGCCAATCATCCTCTGAGGAAAAGCCCTTAGAGGCTGTTTGGCTACCAAGAAAATAAAATAGTGAAGAGAAAAGAGAAAACGAGAGAGTGTAAAACGTAATATGTATTATATATATTCCAAGAGGTGATTTCCACCCCTTATATAGTCTTTACAAAAGCAAAAGCTTGTGATTGGCTTGTTACAAGGAGAAGAAAGGAAATTACATCAAAAAATACATAGGAAAATATCTAAAGTGGAGTCAGCAAAAACAGAGCAAAATTCACACCACGCATGGGGTGTGCGAAATTTTCGCACACCTGAAGAAGGTGTGCGAATTTCGCACACCATTCGCACAGCTAAGGAGGTGTGCGAAATTTTCGCACACCTGGAGCAGTTGTCTTCCGAAAGCCATATCTTCCTCGTTTCATCTCCAAATCATACACGATTTGAAGCGTTGGATTCTTGACTTCTTGAGCTTTGAAATGGTATATAGCATGTAGAAAATGGACTTCGGGAAGTGCTCCAAAAGTGCGAAAGAAGACTGCAGCTGTTTTCTTCACTCTGTTTTCCTCTTCTCCATTGCTTGTGCTCGTGTTTCCACTTGAAATTCAAGCCTGTAATCGTCCAAAATCCTTGCTTAACTCACCCAAATAGCTCCTCCATCAATTGGCATGCTTGAATCGATTCATAAGCTGATAAAAACATATAAACTTGCCACAAAATGGTTAAAACCAATTACTAAGGACCTTAATGAATTAATTGGGTTAAATGAATATGATTACTACACAAAGGTGCTTAAAACCATTATAATTAGGTCTACAAAATAGCACTTTTTGGTAGTAATCACTCTCACTGATGCATCTTGCAATGGCTCATGCCTCTCACCTAGCATTTACCATTCAAGGTGATCTTGAACCTTGGATTGCCCGTTAAAAGCTCGCAAGAGATAACTAATGGATGTCTCCTTAAAGTCCAAAAGCTTACCAAGTGTTGGCTATTCTAGAAAATCCTACCTTCAAACCACCTCCCAAAGGCTCGCAAGAGATAAACTAGTGTATCTCAATGGACGGAGACCACTTGCCTGATCAAGTGTTGGCCCAGGTGATTTTATGGCATTTTAAGTTAACTAAAAAGATAAAAACCATTAACGGGTCACACTTTCTCTTCATTAAAAACTAAAACAACAAAACTTCCAATTTATGCATGAGGAAACTTACCCGGATTTCTTCACTCCAAGAGACAAAGAGCCTAGCCGCTCATCCTTTGAGGAAAAATCCTCAGATTTTGATTGGCTAGAAAGAAAACTAACGAGAAAACAAAAATATGAAGGAAAAACAGAGCAAGTGCTCTGTAAAATATCTTTCTTCCTTATACAAAAGGTTGTCTCCAAGAACAAGCTCTTGAGATCATTCATGCTTGTGTAAAGAAAATTACAAACTATATAGAAGAGGTTATTCACCCTTTGTTCTTACTTAAAGACTAAGGAATCCTATGATAGGTAGGTTCCAAGGAGTGTTTGGGGATTTAGACAACAAATATCTAAAGCAAAATATCTCAAAATGTCGATCGCAAATATCAGGAAGCTTCAGGAGAACACTGCAGCTATGCGTGCAAGAGGGCTGCGAAATTTCGCAGCAAAAAGGACAGCATTTCGCAGCCCAAGGCTGATTTCGCAGCCGTGTGAAATTTGCCTTTAGCTTGGATTGATCGGTTTCCAATGGCTGTAACTCCTTCATTTCAACTCCAAATTGTGTACTATTTGAAGCATTGGATTTTTGACTTCTTGAGCTTCGAAACGACATATAGCATGCATAAATTGAACTCTAGGAAGTGCTCCAAAAGTGGCTGACATGACTGTCATCAAGAATGCTTCATGTTAGATTTTTCTTTGCTTCCCCTCCTTGCATTCGGGATTTGCTTATGGAAAAGGACTTTAAAGCTTCAATACTTTGGTTCTTCATGTTTCTGAGCTTTCCATTGCTTTGCCATAGATTCCAAAGAACTCTCCTCAATCTTGGATTGCTTTGGTGATCAAATTACTAACAAAAACACCAAAACTTACACAATTTGATTAGAGATGATTGCAAAGGTCCTTAACATGTTAATTGGGTTAAAAGGTGATAACTACTACTCAAAAGTGTTTAAAAGAGTTAATTACAAGCTATGAAATAGCACTTTTTGAGTAGTAATCAATCAGGTGTTGAATAAGATAAAAACCAGATAAAACAACTACGTGACCGATTGTACAGATGCAGTCCACGCTAAAAACAAAACTGAGCTTTCATGACCGATTGGATCAGGCTTGGTTTATGACAAAAACAAGATAGGACAATGACATGACAGATCGTATATATCTGGTCTATGTCGAAATCGAAACTAAATATTTGGGACCTATCTAATCAGGTGCAGTCTATTATGAAAAGCAAACAGGACAAAGACTTTACCACTCGTGCACATGCATTGTACACCAAAAACTATATTAAACTGTTGTGATTGACCTGACCAGGTGCAATTTCTGGTGAATCCCAAAGATGACAACAATGTGACTAATCCTACAAGTGTGTTCTATGCCGAAAACGATACTAAATAGTTATGACCGATTGAATCGGGTGCCAAATGTGACAAAAATCAGATAGGATAATTGCATGACTAATTGTACAAATTTAGTTTATGCCGAAAACAAAATTAAGTTGTTGTAATTGATTAGACCGAGTTTAATCTGTGATGAAAACTAGATAAGACAATGACGTGACATATCGTATAGGTCTGGTTTACGCCAAAATCGAAACTCAACTTGTGGGTCTTATATGACCAAGTGTGGTCTGTGATGAAAACCATACAGGAAAATGATGTGACCAATCATACAGGTGCATTCTATACCAAAAAGGATACTAAACTATCATGATTGATTGGACTTGGTGCAATCAATGATGAAAATTAGATAGGACAACAATGTGACCGATCGTACAGGTGTAATCTATGCCAAAAATGAAATTGAGTTGCTATGAACGATTGGACTAGGTCAAATATTTGATGAAAACCAAACATGAGAATGATGTGATCAATCGTATAAGTATTGTCTTTATCAAAACCGAAATTGAACTATCAAGACTTATTTCATCAGGTGGGGTCTGTGATGAAAACCAGAAGGATAACTACTTGACCAATCATGCAAGTGCATTCAATGCCGAAACAGACACTGAATTGTCGTGACTAATGGACTAGGTGCAATCTGTGACAAAAAATAGACAAGACAACAACATGACCAATTGTACAAGTGAAGTCTATGTTTTCATGATATTGAACTATCGTGACCAATTGACTTAAGTGTCAATTGTGATGAAAACCAGATAGGACAACTAAGTGACTGATTGTACCCATTCGGTCTACGTTGAAAATGAAAATGAGCTTCCATGACCAATCGGACCATGTCCGGTCTGTGACAAAAACTAGATAAGATAAATAAGTGAATGATCATTTAGGTTTAGTCTACACCAAAATCGAAAATAAACTATTGGGACCTATCTGGCCGGGTGCAGTCTATGATGAAAACTATACAGGATAGCGAATCAATTGATCGTACAATTGCGATCTAAGCCAAAAGTGAAACTGAGGTATCGTGACCGTTTGGATTGGGTATGATATGTGATAAAAACCAAACAGGAATATGACGTGACCGATCGTATAGGTTTGGTCCACGTTGAAATCGAAACTGAACTATCAGGACTTATCTAATTGAGTGTGGTCTATGATGAAACCAGAAAAGACAACAACGTGATCGATCTTACAAGTGTGGTCTACGTCGAAATCGATATTGAACTTTCATGATTGATCGGATCGGGTGCTGACTATGATGAAAACTAGAAAAGATAACTACGTGACTAATCATACAAATTCGGTCTACATCGAAAATGAGGCTAAGCTGCTATGATCAATCAAATCAGGTCTGATCTATCATGAAAACTAAATAGGATAACAATGTAAGCGATCGTATAGGTCAAGTATACGCTGAAACTAAAATTGGTATGAACTTATCTAACTTGGTGTGGTATGGGATAAAAATCAAATAGGACAATGATGTGACCAATTGTATAGATGCAGTCTACGCCAAAAACAAAACTAAGCTACCTGACAAATCGAACTGGGTATTATCTGTGACGAAAACCAGATAGGACAACGAGGTGATTGATCTTTTAAGTTTGGTATACGCTGAAACCAAAACTGAACTATCGATACCTTTCTGACTAGGTGCAATCTATGATGAAAATCAGATATGACAACTATGTGATTGATGGTATAAGTGCGTTATTAGTCAAAAATGATATTGGGCTATCGTGACTAATTAGATCAGGTACGATTTGTGATAAAAATGAAATAGGATAATGATGTGACTGATTGTATAGGTTTGGTCTACATTGAAACCAAAATTGAACTATTAGGACCTATCTGATCAGGTGTGGTCTGTGATGAAAACTAGACAAGATAATGACATGATCAATTATAAAGGTGCAGTCTATGCTAAAAATGATTCTAAACTTTTGTGACCAATTGGATCGGTTGCTGATTATGATGAAAATAAGATATGACAACTACGTGACCAATCGTATAGATGCGATCTACGCTGAATACGAAACAAAGTTGTTGTCACCGATCTGACCGAGTTCAGATTGTGATGAAAACCAGATAGGACAATAACGTGACCGATCGTATAGGTCTTATCTATGTCGAAACCGAAACAAAACTATCAGGACATATTTGTCCTGACATAGTCTATTGTGAAAATCAGGTAGGACAACAACGTGGTTGATCTTATAGGTGCGTTCTACATCGAAACCGATACTAAACTGTCATGATCGATCGAACTAGGTGCAATTTGTGATGAAAACCATACAAAACAATGACGTGATCGATCATATAAGTGTAGTATATGTTTTCATGATACTAAATGGTCGTGATCGATCGCATCAAGTGCTGACATTGATGAAAACCAAATAGGACAACTAATAGTACAGATGAGGTTTACGTCGAAAACAAAACTCAACAGCCATGACCAATCGGATCAACTACAGTCTATGACAAAAACCAGTAAGGACAACAACATGATCGAACATATAGGTTTGGTTTACACCGAAACCAAAATTTTTGGGAATTATTTGAATGGGCGTAGTCTATGATGAAAACCAGAAAAGACAAAGACGTGATCGATCCTACAGGTGCATTCTATGTCGAAAATGATACTAAATTTTCATGACCGATTGGACTGGGTGTAGTCTCTAACGAAAACCAGATAAGATAACGACATGATCGATCGTAAAAGTATGGTATATGTTTTCATGGCATTGAACTATCGTGACCGATTAGATCAGGTGTCGTCATTGATGAAAACTAGATATGACAACTATGTGATTGATCATACAAATGCGATCTACAGTGAAAATGAAACTTAGTTCCCATGATCGATCGAATCAGGTACGAATTTTTACCAAAACTAGTAAGGACAATGATGTGATCGATTGTACAGGTGTGGTCTACGTTCTCATGGTACTAAACTGTGGTGACTGATTGGATCAAGTGTAAACATTGACGAAAACCATATAGGACAACTACGTGAATGATTGTATAGATGTGGTTTACGTCAAAAATGAAACTCAACTATCATGACCAATCAAATTGGGTAGTCTGGGATGAAATCCAATAAGGACAACAACATGATCGAGCGTATAGGTCCAATCTACACCGAAACCAAAACTGAACTATCTAGAATTATTTGATCGGGTATGGTTTGTGATGAAAATCAGAAAGGGCAATAATGTGACCTATCGTACAAGTGCGCTCTACGTCGATAATGATACTAAACTATCATAATCGACCAGACTGGGTGAAATCTATTACAAATACTGATTCGTGCCCAACTAGTATATGCCCTGTTGATTGGTGTTCAATTAACTGGTGTGCTTTGATTTCAATCCTCAAACGGGAGTAATCAAACAAAATTTATAAACCTATTTCACCATATACTAAGGTAGCATTAGCTAGCATAGCATAGTGGCTCTAGGATCGTCCCTAGGGATGGGTTTTCAAATTACAACTGATATTAGTTCAAAAACTGAATTGGTGCTTTTTCTTTTCAAGGTTAACTTTAAAAGAAAACATAAGTATGTGTGAAAAAGTTGGTTTTAAGTGAAACCAAAAATAAAGTAACTGAAATTACTTACAAAGAAAAGTGCTTCTTGGAGTTTTAGATCACTAGGCTCAGGTTCCTTATACAAAAAGGGAGATTCCGGTCACTTGGATCTTTTCCTCGCATTGGGGATTTAACATATAGTTATTTCCCGAACCAGTGTGGTACAGATGCTTCCCCTTAATGGGTTCAAACACTAAATCCCTGTCACTGAATCATCTTGCAATGGTTCATACCTCTCACCTAGTATTGGCCATTCAAGGTGATCCTTAACCTTGGATTACCCGCCAAAAGCTCGTAAGAGATAACTAATGAATGTCTCCTGGGAGTCCAAAAGCTTACCAAGTGTTGGCTATTCTAGATAATCCTACCTTTAAACCACCTCCTAGAGGCTCACAAGAGATAAGCTAGTGGATCTCAATGGACGGAGTTCACTTGCCTTACCAAGTGTTGGCCAAGGTGATTTTAAGGGATTTTAAGTTAACTAAAAAGACAAAAACCATTAACAGGTCACACTTTCTCTTCATTAAAAACTGAAACAAATAACTTCCACTTTTGTATTCGGAACCTTACCTAGTTTCTTCACTACAAGAAACAAAAAGCCTAGCCACTCATCCTCTGGGAAAACATCCTCAGAGTTTGATTTGCTAGAAATAAAAAAAAAAAGAGAAAAAAAAAAAAGAAGGTAAGGCAGAGCAGAGCTCTGTGTATTACTTTCTAAAAAACTATACAAATTTCGTCTCTCAGAAAAACTCCCCTGATATTTTTAAAAAAAAAAAAGAAAATTACAATAGATATTATATAGAGAGGCTATTCACCCTTCCTACTAACTTCCCAACCAAGAAAACTTGTCATTGGTGGGTTACAAGGAGAAAATAGGGATTTACACACAAATATCTGAAGATAAAGATCAAACAGAGTTGGTACACAAATATATCAGATTACAGGTGAATTTCGCAAGTTCAAACGCAACTTGCGAAAATTTCGCAAGTTGAAATTGTCCATTTCGCAAGTTGAAATTGTGGTTTCACAATTTGCAAAATTGTCTTGCAACTAATCAACTCTCTATCCTGCAATGATTCCTTTCCTCTTCTTATTTCACAAGTTGGCTTCCACAACTTGCGAAATTGCTGGATGGTTGATTTCTTCTATGATTTTCTTCCTTGCATCCTCATTTGGCTTTGGCAAAGGGTTATGAAGCTCCAAAGCTTAGTTTTTTTTGAATTTGAGCTTCAACTTGGTTTTCCATGAACTATACAAAGATCTCCCTCATTCTTGGATTGCTTTGGTGATAAAAAAGCTATGAAAAATACCAAAACATAACACAATTTGATTATAAACGATTGCAACGGTCCTTAACATGCCAATTGAGTTAAAAGGTAATAACTACTACTCAAAAGTGTTTAAAAGAGTTAATTACAAGCTATAAAATAGCACTTTTTGAGTAGTAATCACTCCCCCCAACCGACATAGTGCTAGTCCCTTAGCAATGAAGGAGAGAAAAATAAAAATAAACAGTACTATAATTTACAACATCATGCTGATCACTCCAAAAAATTTCAAGTGGCATGATGATCATACTCTCACATGGAACATTAAAGATATAAAACTCAAACTTCAACAAGAGTTATCAAATAACTTGCTTAATCACAATTCATAAAGAGACGGCATTATGCAAATTTAAGCTTTAAAATAATTTCCACTCCCAAAGGGTCAATCCTTACTCTTCCATAAAAATCTAAGTGTTAGTTATTAGTTTCCGAATATAGTATGCTAAACTAATCTCTCCTCCTAACCTAGTTCTTTTTCAAATCTTAGCAAATTGACAACCTTCAATAGGCTAAGAACGTACCTCATTTATTTCACACTTTTTTTTTCTTGTAGGAGTACAAAGCTTAAAGGTATTCTTTTCTAAATTTTCCAAGCAACGGGGGTCTATCGATGACTCCCAACCAATTAAGGTTTAGGGCATCAAGCTTCAAGGATCTTTCGACCACGAACTCCTCGGATTTTACCCCGGACTTTTGAGATTGGAATTCAATACCCAAGCACCTACAATATGTTAAACTCCACCTATTCACCCTTGTAATGAGCATTGAGGCCGGTGACTCCCAACCAATGAAGGCTTAGGGCACCAGGTTTTAAAGATTTTCACCATATACCCCTCAAACCTTGTTCGAGTTTAAGGCAAGTAAACATCAAAGGCTCATTGGACTTTTCTAAGGTGTCTCAACACTATTAAAATAAGGTCAAAGGTACCAAGTCTAAAATTTCCTAAGTCAAGGGGTGAAATAGTTTTTCATCTTATAATCAGAACCTAGTGTGCATAGTGTGTGGTAAGTTTAAAGTAGAAGAAATAAGGTGGAATTTAATAGAAGTTTCAACAATTCATCAACTTTAATAAGCATAATACAAACTCTAAGTCAAGTAAAAAGACAAAAATTTAATTTCTCCCATTTCATTTTGAGAATTTTTCCTTGATAACCATGAAGAGTATTCAATTTTTTTTTTTAAATTTACACAAAAAGTAACTAAATTACCATTTATAACTTAGCATTATAAACAATACTTCCTTCCTCAACTATTCCTCCCAACCATGCTGAACATTGCCCTCAATGTTTGAAGAGCAATTGAAAATAAAGGGAGGAAGTGGTACCTCCTGAGTGGAATAGAGTCTGAATTGTATAGGAGAAACCAAATAATTCAAAAAAAAAACAAAAAAATAATGAGTAGAGGAAATAAATAAAAATATGCCAAGTATACTAAAAAATGATGGATATGTATTACTTTAAGAAAGTACAATATGAAATATGCACAATTAATACATCCAATCCCAGTATATAAAACATAAAAAACATGGGATTAACAGTTCTATGATAATAAGTAAATACAAAAAGTAGATAGATGATCAGGTAGTGGTGGGAGGATCATGTGGAGATGATGACTCTACTGTAGTCTCTTGAGTGCTTTGGATAGGAGTCTCGACATCTACTGTAGTAGTCTCCTCATGAGGCATAGTCTGCTCTACTGGAGTAGCCTCCTCAGATGGAGTAGCCTTCTCAGATGGAATAGCTTGCTCAATTGGAGTAGCCTCCTGAGATGGAGCTATAGGCTCTGATGGGCCAGTCATATCATGCTTAGGTGGTGGTAGAATACCCAAATGCTGTTGTATCTTACTAAGGATGGCAGTATGCTGGGTTTGCATGGCAATAAGCTGATCCTGATGTGCACGTATGACTGCCATCTACTGGAAAAGAACACCTTAAGTGGTGCTCAATGTTTGCAATGTATGACATAGGCCTCTAAACTCTAAATTGGCTATGGTGATAGAGGACTCAGATGGAGGAGGTGATGATGTAGCTGGTACAACTGGTAGAGCTTCAAGAGTGGTAGGAAGAGCAGATGATGTAGCCTCAGGCGTGGGCACTGTAGAAGGTGCTGTAGGGGCAGGTGGTATGATCTCTGTAGGTATCTCAGCCTGCTGTGCCTGTGGTGGCTGCTCATCCTATGGTGGCTTTGGAGGTGTTGGCATATCTGGGGCTCCTGGAGGTGCAACATAGGCCATCAAATGATTCCATTTGTCAAGAGTGAATAGCTCTCGAAAAATGCAGCGACGCTCAAGCTGAGGCTTAGAAGCATAGCCCAAATGTTCTAATATCTGACAGAGCAGCCTGGGAAAAAGTAATGGAATGACATCTGCTCTTTGGAGCTTCTTCCTATGGACCTTTTCTTCAAAGTGGAGAAGAGAGGCCATAATCAAATGATGAGGGCCAAAGTAGAAACCCTCTTATATCTGAAATAAAGCCCTAATATAGCTCCTCTCCTTTGCACCATATGTTGAAGTGGAAATATGTTGGAGCGCAGCACCACATCTACAAGAAGCATCCGAGGTGGAAGCTCCTTCCTAAGAAGAAATGAGCATGTAGAGGTCCCCCCTGGACAATATACGGACCATGTCCCTTTGAGAAAAATGAGACCACTCTTTGATATCTACTGGACTCTCGGGCTCATATGGAGTACGCAGGGCTGCTGCAATGTGTCTAGCTCCAAGGATACCATGGCGTCCATCAATAGTGAAGTGGATGACATTAGGATTCTAGACGCGATGAGGAGTCATAGACTGATAGAAGTCTAGTGCTACTCTGGGATAGAAAAAGTCCCTAGGAGTCATCAGGTGCTCCAAATGGTATCTCTGCAGTGCGCGAAATGAATCTCTAAGCTCCGGCTACTGTCTGAAAGTCTCCATATCAAAACATAACTCAAAGTGCAATGGTCTGGCTTTGCAATCCAAATTTTCCTTAATAGATGGTTGTGTAACCATAGGTCGCCTGATAATTATTGGGTGCGGAGGTGCTTCCTCTTCAAACACACGACCTCAGGGCTTCCAATGGAGGAGATGCTCTGGAATTTGGGGCTTCGCAACTTGATAGGGCTTTTTCACAACTTGGAATGGCTGTGCGAAATGAAAATGGAAGAAATTAGGGGTTTAAATATGAATTTAAACGACGGTTGGCATTTTCGCAAGTTCCTTGGAATTCTCAAGTTGCCCCATTTCGCAACTTGATTCCTAAGTTGATTCGCAGGCTGCAAAAATGGAAAATGAACTTGCGAAATGGCACAAGTGTGCTTGGAGGTGTTTTCGCAGGCTACGAAAATTTTCGCAAGTTGAATAGTGGACTTGCGAATTTGAGCTTTGAGGATTTCACAAGTTGGCCCCCATTTTCGCAAGTTGGAATTTCAACTTACGAAATTTTCGCAAGTTGAAATATTGCTCTGTTTTTTAGGCTTTTTCTCCTTCTTTGGTCTTTTAAGGCTTTCCTCCAATTCCTTTGAGGTTCCTCCTAGTTTTGATCATCCAAAAAGTCTAAGTTAGATCAAAATAAAATAAATTAAAGCTACAATTAAAATTAAAACAAATAATAAAGCTTTTAAATAAAAAAAAATTGAAACAAAAAACATGGACTTTGGTTAGTCTTCAGAAAGACTAAGTCCATCTACCCCTTTTTGGTTAAGATTGTTGTGGCTCAAGGAGACTGACTTCCTCCTTGTCTTGATTGAAAGGCTCCATGAATGGCTTGAGACGGTGGCCATTGACTTTGAAAGTGTCTATGCTATTGGAATTGAGTAGTTCCACTACTGTTGAGGTTGGTAAGCTTAGAGATGAAGTATTGAATATTATCTATCTTCTGATATAGATCATTTTGCATCCCATCCATTCTCTTAATTTGAGAACTCTCAACATTTTCAATCTTTTGGTGCAATTGGGAGTTGATTGCCTTTTGTTTACCCACAAAGTCACCCACGACTTTACTTAGGTTCGCAATGGCTTGCTCCACTAAAGAGGTTTGTTGAGGTGCTTGGGTTTGGGCTTGTGGTTGGTATGGAGGTGGCCTCAGTTTCCAAGAAAAATTTGGATGGTTTCTCCAACTTGAATTATAGGTGTTTCCATAAGGTGCATTGTTGTTGGGCCTAAATTGCCCCACAACATTGGCTTGATCACCTAACATCTCCCTCATAGCTGCGATGGTTGGGCACTCATCTACCACATGATCACATGATTGGTAAATGGTGCATGGCATGACATGGGCTTGTGTCTCGGAAATGGCTTGGACTTCATGCATCTTTTTCAACTCAAGTTTTTCCAACCTCCTTGCCATTGTTGCCACCTTAGCTTTCATGTCCATGTCCTCACTTAACACGTACATTCCACCCTTTGGATTTTGGGTTGGTTAAGAGGGAAACTTTCCTATTTCTCTTGAGTTGGGCTCATCCCATCCTCTTGACACCTCAGACACATAACTTAAAAAGTCCATGGCTTCTTCCGGATTCTTACTCATAAAATCTCCCTCACACATGGTTTCAAGAATTTGCTTCATGGAGGAAGACATCCCATCATAAAAATAGCTCACCAAGAGCCATGTATCAAAGCCATGATGAGGACAAGCATTGATGGCCTCCATATACCTTTCCCAACATTTATAGAACTTCTCATTTTCTTTGGCAGAAAAGTTTGAGATTTGTCTCTTCAACCCATTGGTTCTATGGGTGGGGAAAATTTTCTTCAAAAATTCAGCCTGAAGATCAACCCAATTCCTTATGCTCCTGGGCCTTAAAGAATTAAGCCATATTTTTGCCTTGTTCTTCAAAGTAAAAGGGAATAGCTTGAGTCTCATCAAGTCTATTGAAGCTCCTCCCTCTCTAAAGGTATTGCACACCTCCTCAAACTCCTTGATGTGGGCATATGGGTTTTCCCTCTCCATTCCATGGAAATTTGGTAGGAGGGGCACAATATGGGGCCTTATAATCAGCTGCTCAAGAGGAGGTACGATGCATGAGGGTGCACTCATCCTTGGTGGGTGCATTCTATCCCTCATGGATAGATATGCATTTGGATTACCCCCTTGACCGTGTTGAGAATTCTGATCCTCTTGTGGAGGGTCCATGATGTTTACACAGATATCCAACTCTGTGTCTAGAGGATTCTCTATCCTTACTAGTCTTCCCTCTTGGTCCCGAATCCAATAGGGCATGCACAAGTTACAACTTTCCTGAAAACAAAACAAAGACAACAAAAAAAAAAAGAAAACTAGAAAAAAGTTAAGGTTAGAAAGAAAACAAAAGGAATTCTACAATTAAAAGAAAGGAAATGAAGTTATTCAAAAAGGAATTCACCAAACTTGTGATGGAAATCACAAGTAGCCTCTAAAAGGTCATATCACTATAAAGTGGCACCATCCCCTGCAACGGCGCCATTTTGATTCCGTGAAAATCCAGTCGGGTCTTTTAATAAAAAATATTTATAAATCCTATGACCTTATACTAGCGTAGCAAAGCTACTATAGCATTGTGGCTCTAGGGTCGAACTCTGGGATGGGTTTTCATTCTACCAGTGATATACTCATGATTAGAAATTGAGTCTGATGAGTTCCTTTGTCAAGTCAAGTTCCATTAATGGCTTTAGACACTATGGGTCTTCACCTTGAGTCACTTTCCAATGGCTCGTACATGATAACTAATGGACTGATATGGATCTAGCAATAAGCATCCACAGAGACCTGAAGCTTACCATGTATTGGCCATTAAAAGTGATTCTAAGGGATTTAAAGCAAAAATTTAGATTTAAAAGCCATTTATGAACTCTAACTACCTGTATTTAATGCACGAGAGTTTTCCGCCTTTAGCATCTGGACTTTTCACCTAGCTTCCTTCACTCCAAGAAACCAAAATTTTAGCCTCTCATCCTCTAGGAAAACATCCTCAGAGGTTGTTTCGCTTCCAAGAAAAAGAAAATAGAAGAGAGAAAAGGAAAGCAAGAGCCCTCTGTATTTTACTAAGTGTAAAACATAACATATTGTCGAGAGATGATTTCCACCCCTCTTATAGTCTTTACAAAAGCAAAGCTTGTGATTGGCTAGTTACAGGGATAAGAAAGGAATTTACATAAAAAATACATAAGAAAAGATCTCATGTGGAGTTGGCAAAAACAGAGGAGATTTCGCACCACGCATGGGCTGGTGCGAAATTCGCACAAGGAAATGTGTTGTGCGAATTTCGCACAAGCTTGGAGCAGTTGTCTTCCGAAGGCCATATCTTCCTCATTTTAGCTCCAAATCATGCAAGGTTTGAAGAGTTGGATTCTTGACTTCCTGAGATTTGAAATGGTATATAGCATGTAGAAATGGACTTCGGGAAGTACTCCAAAAGTGCGAAGGAAGACTGAAGCTGCTGTCCTCTATTTTCTTCATTCTGTTTGTTTTTCCTCTTTGCTTCTCTCCTTTACTTGGCTTGTCTTAATGATCCAAAAAGTTGTCAAAATACTAAAACTAGTCACAAATATGATTAGAAGTCATTGCTAGGTCCTTAACATGCCAATTGGAATAAAGATGGAGAACTACTACACAAAAGTGCTTAAAACATAATGAATTAAAGGCGCAAAATAGCACTTTTTGGGTAGTAATCAACTACTCCATCGGAATGCACTTGGTGAATAATGAAAGGGCCTATCCACCTTGATTTAAGATTTCCTAGAAAGATGTGGAGCCTAGAGTCATAGAGTAAGACTCTTTGTCCCTTTTGAAATTCTTTGTTGGAGATTAATTGATCATGCCACCTCTTCATCCTCTGTTTTGCAATTTTGGAATTGATGTAGGCATCATTTCTCAATTCCTCCATCTCATTAAGGTCTAAGCACCTCTTCATCCCGGCTTTGTTCAAGTCCATGTTTACCTTCTTAATTGCCCATTGATTACTACTCAAAAAGTGTTATTTTGTAGCTTGTAATTAACTCTTTTAAACACTTTTGAGTAGTAGTTATTACCTTTTAACTCAATTAGCATATTAAGGACCTTTGCAATCGTTTATAATCAAATTGTGTTAAGTTTTGGTGTTTTTGATAGTATTTTGATCACCAAAGCAATCCAAGATTGAGGAGAGTTCTATAGAATCCATGGCAAAGCAATTGGAAGCTCATTTATATGAAGAACCCAAGCCTTGAAGCTTTATAATCCTTTTCCAAAAGCAAATCATGAATGCAAGGAGGGAAAGCAAAGAGAGAAATCTAACATGAAGAATTCAAGAGGACAGCAACTATTGGACACTTTTGGAGAACTTCCTGGAGTCCATTTCATGTATACTATATTTTTTTTTAAAGCTTGGGAGGTCAGGAATCCAATGCTTCAAACGGTGAGCAAATCAGAGTTGAAATGAAGAAGTTATAGCCATTAGAAGCCAATCACACCAAGCTGAAGGCCAATTTCGCAACTGCAAAATCAGCCTTTGGGTGTGAAATCACAAGGTGATCGCTGCGAAATCAGCCTTTGGCTGCAAAATGGAGACCTTCAGCTTGCAAAATTTCGTAGCCTATTGTGCATGCCTACGAAAGTATCCTGAGTGCTTCCAGATATTTGTGACCGACACTTTTAGATTTTTTCTTCAGATATTTGTTGTTTAAATCCCCATTTTCTCCTTATAATCCACCAATCATAGGATTCCTTAGTTAATAAGTAAGAATAAAGGGTGAATAACCTCATATATATAGTTTGTAATTTTCTTTACACAGACATCATAATCTCAGGAGCTTGTTCTCAAAGACAACTTTTTGTATAGTTTTGAAGGAAGTAATATACAGAGCTTTGCTCTGCCTTACCTACTCATTTTGATTGTATTTTTCTTACTAGCCAAACAAGCTCTAAGGATGTTTCCTCAGACAATGAGTGGCTAGACTTTTTGTCTCTTGGAGCTAAGGTAGCTGGGTAAGGTGCCGAGTGCAAGAATTGGTAGTTTTGTTGTTTTAGCTTTTAATGAAGAGAAAGTGTGACCCGTTAATGGTTTCTATGTTTTTAGTTAACTTAAAACGCCTTTAAATCACCTGGGCCAACACTTGGTAAGGCAAGTGATCTCCGTCCATTGAGATGCACTAGTTTATCTCTTGTGAGCCTTTGGGAGGTGGTTTGAAGGTAGGATTTTCTAAAATAGCCAACACTTGGTAAGCTTTTAGACTCCAAGGAGACATCCATTAGTTATCTCTTGCGAGCTTTTGATGGGTAATCTAAGGTTAAGGATCACCTTGAGTGGAAAATGCTAGGTGAGAGGCACAAGCCATTGCAAGATGCATCAGTGAGAGGGATTTAGTGTTTGAACCCATTAAACGGAAGCATCTGTACTACACCGGTTCAGGAAATAACTATATGTTAAATCCCTAATATGAGGAAAAGATTCAAGTGACCAGAACTCCCTCTTTGTATAAGAAACCTAAGCCTAGTTATCTGAAACTCCAAGAAACACTTTTCTTTGTAATTAAAATCAGTTACTATTTTTGGTTATCTTAAAACCAACCTTTTCAAACATCTTTACGTTTTCTTTTAAAGCTAACCTTGAAATGAAAAAGCACCAATTCAGCTTTGAATTAATATTAGTTGTGGAGTGAAAACTCATCCTAGTGAACGATCCTAAAGCTACTATGCTATGCTAGCTGAGGCTATCCTAGTACATGGTGTAATAGGTTATAAATTTTATTGATTACTCCCGTCTGAGGACCAAAATCAAGGTACACCAGCTGGACACGAATCACCCACCAAGCCTTGTATTCAACTTCCACATGGAGATGGCATGCTTTGCCATAGACTAGCCAATAAGGAGACATGCCAAGAATAGTCTTGTAAGCTGTTCTATATGCCTATAGTGAATCATGGAGCTTAACAGACCAATCTCTTCTGCTCGTGTTCACCACTTTCATCAATATATTCTTGATTTCCCTGTTTACTAACTCAACTTGCCCAGAAGTCTGAGGGTGGTAAGGTGTAGCTACCTTGTGCTTCACCCCATACTTGGCTAAGAGAGTTTCAAAAGGCTTGTTGCAAAAATGAGTACCTCCATCACTGATTATGGCCTTGGGCACCCCAAATCTTGAGAAGATGTTCTCTTTGAGAAACTTGAGAACAACTCTGTGGTCATTGTGTTTACACGGGATTACCTCAACCCATTTAGAAACATAGTCTACCCCCACCAAAATGTAAGAGTTACCAAAAGACGTAGGGAAAGGTCCCATGAAGTCAATGCCCCAAACAACGAAAAGATCAACTATTAAAATGGGGTTCATAGGAGTTTGGTTCCTACATGTTAACTTCCCAAGCCTTTGGCATCTATCACAGCTCCTGCACATGGTGTGAGCATCTTTGAAAAGTGATGGCTAACTGAAACCTGATTGCAACACCTTCATGATTGTTTTCTAAGAGACAAAGTGACCTCCATATGAACTTTTGTGGCAATGACTGAGGATCCCCTGTTGCTCTTGTTCAGGGACACACTTCCTCATTATTTGATCTGCACAATATGATTCATGCCTAGCTGGTGTATGCCCTAATGATTGGTGTTCAATCAACTAGTGTACTCTGATTTTGGTCCTCAGACGGGAGTAATCAACAAAATTTATAAACCTATTTCACCATATACTAGGGTAGCATTATGTCACAAGATGCTTCAAATGACCCTCCCCATGGGCTTATATAGGAGGAGGGAAGCTTCTGGAGACTCCTAGAGCCATCTACACTAAGTCATTGGTGGGAAGAGTGTGGAAGGTTCTAAAGATGCCTAGAGATGTCCACACATCTCTACACTATGGTGGAAGGCATGAGAGGAGTCTAGGGCTTTCTAGAGAATTCCAGAAGTCTCTTGTATATACTTGTACATAGGCTTGTACCTAGAATGATGTAGGACATTCTATAATATACTTGAGTTGTAAGGAACCCTCCAAGGTTCCAGAGAGTTCCATTGATGCCTATACATAGGTGAAAGCCTCATTTGGCCAAGGCACCAAGCAAGTGAGCTTCCAAGCACTTGTAAAGGCTTCCTTGAGTTAGTAAAAGCTTCCATTCTTTAAAGAGTTGCCTACTAAGCTTCTTAAGCTTTCGAGTCGTGAGTGTCTTAGCCTAGCTAGCTAAGCATTGGGAACAAGGCTGACTTAGCAAGATCAAGCGTCTTGACTTGTCTAAGTGTCACACGAGCTTAGTGAACGACTAAGTCCGTGACAAGTGGTATCAGAGCGCGGTTACAAAGTGGGCATAGCAAAGGAAGCATGTCGGGCTCTAACGTGGAGGAGACTAGCGAGCAAACCCGTGGAAGGGAGATGGAGCATACCGCATGGGGCAGAGGCAGGAAGGATAAGTCTCGTGACGCCTTATCCAACATGGAGGCAAGGCTAGCCAAGGTGGAGCTAGCCATGGCGGACACTCGGGAGGGGTTGGACTTGATCGAGCAAGGCATGGAGAAGGGCTTAGATGATCTAAGGGAGCAGATCCAAGACCTTCATGAGAGGGTGCTAATCTCACAGGTTCAGCCAGTGTCGCATGAGGAGTTTGTGTCCTTCCAAGGAAAGGTCTTGAGCATGCTTGCTAGCATGGAGTCAAGGATAGAGGCATTGGCTACTTGAATGGAGTCCTGACACTAGGAGGTTAGGTAGGAGTTGGCCATCTACAAGGTTGCTTTGTCGACATGGGTCATGGCCACACAGGAGGTATCTAGGGTGGAGGTGCCGAAGCCACATGGGTTTAGTGGCAAGAGGGATGCCAAGGAGTTGGACAACTTCTTATGGCATATGGAGTGATACTTCGAGGCTATCGCATTGACGGATGAGGCGGCTAAGGTAAGAACTGCAACCCTCTACCTTACTAACACAACTACTCTATGGTGGCATCGGAGGTTTGCCAATATGGAGAAAGGCATTTGCACCATAGAGATGTGGGAGGACTTTAAGAGGGAGATTAAGAGGCAGTTCTACCCTGAGGACATGGCTTACATGGCTAGGAAAAACATGAGGCGTCTCAAGCACACATGCTTCATACGCGACTATGTCAAGGAATTCTCTTTGCTCATGCTTGAGATTCCTAACCTGACTGAGGAGGAGTTGTTATTCAACTTCATGGATAACCTGCAAGGGTGGGCTGAGTAGGAATTGAGGCGTCGAGGTGTTCAAGACTTAGCCACTGCCATGGCAATAGTAGAGTCTTTAACGGATTATAAGAGGGGAGACTCCTCCAAGGTTGAGTCTTTGGAGGATAGCCACGCCATGGGTGGGGGAGACGAGGTTCCAAGGGACCACAATGCTCCTAAAAAGGGATCAGGCAAGACGCCTAACGTCCGAGAAGGAAGGGGTAAGGCGGAAAGGAAGGAGTTCACGCCTAAAATCAAATGCTTCCTATGTGACGATCCACATTGGGCACGAGATTGTCCAAAGAGGAAGGCGCTTAGTGCCATGATCGAGAAGAGGGAGCAGGAGGACGAAGCACATATGAGCTCAATGCAGCTACTAGGTGCCCTCCAATTCAACCCAAAGCCTAGTACGCCTAAGACCTCCTTACTAGCAGGGGTGCAAGTAAAGGAGGAAAAAGGGGAGCGAGCTGAGGTAGCCCGCACACACATGGAAGAGATCACCAAGGGAAAGGTGAACTCAATGGGTAAGAGGAAGCAGCACTCTAAGCATCGAAAGCGCACGAGTTTGCATCCATCTGAAGCCTCACGGGAGAAGGAGGTGAAAAATATCTTGGCTGAACGGGTCACCAAGAGACAAGGGGTCCCTCATGTGATAGAGTATCTAGTCCAATGGAAAGGACTACCTAAGAGGCAGGTAAGCTGGGAACATGCGGATGCCTTGACAAGATTCTGGAAACACATCGAGAGGTTTCAGAATAAGGCAATGACGAGGACGTCGACGGCATAGATGGGGGAGAGTGTCACAAGATGCTTCAAATGACCCTCCCCATGGGCTTATATAGGATGAGGAAAACTTCTAGAGACTCGTGGAGCCATCTACACTAAGTCATTGGTGGGAAGAGTGTGGAAGGTTCTAGAGATGCCTAGAGATGTCCACACATCTCTACACTATGGTGGAAGGCATGAGAGGAGTCTAGGGCTTCCTAGAGAATACCAAAAGTCTCTTGTATATACTTGTACCTAGAGTGATGTAGGACATTCTAGAATATACTTGAGTTGTAAGGAACCCTCCAAGGTTCCAGAGAGTTCCATTGGTGCCTATACATAGGTGAGGGCCTCATTTGGCCAAGGCACCAAGCAAGTGAGCTTCCAAGCACTTGTAAAGGCTTCCTTGAGTTAGTAAAAGCTTCCATTCTTTAAAGAGTTACCTACTAAGCTTCTTAAGCTTTCGAGTCATGAGTGTCTTAGCCTAGCTAGCTAAGCATTGGGAACAAGGTTGACTTAGCAAGATCAAACATCTTGACTTGCCTAAGTGCTGCATGAGCTTAGTGAATGACTAAGTCCGTGACAATTAGCTATCATACCATAGTGGCTCTAGGATTGTCCACATGGATGGGTTTTCAAATTACAATTGATATTAGTTGAAAAACTGAATTGGTGCTTTTTCTTTTCAAGGTTAGGTTTAAAAGAAAACATAAATATGTTTGAAAATGTTGGTTTTTAGTAAAACAAAAAATAAAGTAACTGAAATTACTTACAAAGAAAAGTGCTTCTTGGAGTTTTAGATCACTAAGCTCAGGTTCCTTATACAAAAAGGGAGATTCTGGTCACTTAGATCTTCTCATCGTATTGGGGATTTAACATATAGTTATTTCCCAAATCGATGTGGTACAGATGCTTCCCCTTAATGGGTTCAAACACTAAGTCCCTGTCACTGAATCATCTTGCAGTAGTTCATACCTTTAACCTAGTATTGGTCATTCGAGGTGATCCTTAACCTTGGATTACTCGTCAAAAGCTCGCAAGAGATAACTAATGGATGTCCCCTGAGAGTCCAAAAGCTTACCAAGTGTTGGTTATTCTAGATAATCCTACCTTTAAACCACCTCCTAGAGAATCGTAAGAGATAAACTAGTGTATCTCCATGGACGGAGACCACTTGCCTTACCAAGTGTTGGCCTAGGTGATTTTAAGGGATTCTGAGTAACTAAAAAAATAGAAACCATTAATAGGTCACACTTTCTCTTCATTAAAAACTGAAACAACAAGACTTCCATTTTTGTATCCGGAACCTTACCTAGTTTCCTTCACTCCAAGAAACAAAAATCCTAGCCACTTATCCTCTAGGAAAACATCCTCAAAGTTTGATTTGTTAGAAATAAAAATAAAAGAGAAAAAAAAATGAGAAGGTAAGGCAGAGCAAAGCTCTGTGTATTACTTTCTGAAAAACTATACAAAATTCGTCTCTAAAAAAAACTCCCCTTAGATCTTTTTTTTTAAAAAAAGAAAATTACAATAGATATTATATAGAGAGGCTATTCACCCATTTTGCTAACTTCCCAACCAAGAAAACTTGTCATTGGTGGGTTACAAGGAGAAAATAGGGATTTACACACAAATATTTGAAGATAAATATCAAACGGAGTCGGTGCGCAAATATCTCAACTTATAGGTGGATTTCGCAAGTTCAAATGTAACTTGCAAAAATTTTGCAAGTTGCAAAACTGTCCTGCAACTTATCAGCTCTCTGTCCTACAACGATTCCTTTCCTCTTCCCATTTCGCAAGTTGCAAAAATTTCACAAGTGGAATTCAACAACTTGCGAAATTGTTGGATGTTTGATTTCTTCTGTTTCCTCCTTGCATCCTCGTTTGGTTTTGGCAAAGGGTTATGAAGCTCCAAAGCTTAGTTTCTTCATGAATTTGAGCTTCAACTTGGTTTTCCACGAACTATACAAAGATCTCCCTCATTCTTGGATTGCTTTGGTGATCAAAGAGCTATAAAAAACACCAAAACTTAACACAATTTGATTACAAACGATTGCAAAGGTCCTTAACATACCAATTGAGTTAAAATGTAATAACTATTACTCAAAAGTGTTTAAAGGAGTTAATTACAAGCTATAAAATAACACTTTTTGAGTAGTAATCACTCCCCCCAACCAACATATTGCTAGTCCCTTAGCAATGAAAGAGAGAAAAATACAAATAAACAGTACTATAATTTACAACATCATGCTGATCACTCCAAAAAATTTCAAGTGACATGATGATCAAACTCTCACATGGAACATTAAAGATATAAAACTCAAACTTCAACAAGAGTTATCAAATAACTTGCCTAATCACAATTCATAAAGAGAAGGCATTATGCAAATTTAAGCTTTAAAAGAATTTCCACTCCCAAAGGGTCAATCCTTACTCTTCCAAAAAAATCTAAGTGTTACTTATTAGTTTCCGAATATAGTATGCTAAACTAATCTCTCCCCCCAACCTAGTTCTTTTTCAAATCTTAGAAAACTGACAACCACCAATAGGCTAAGAACGCACCTCCTTTATTTCACACTTTTTTTTTTCTTGTAGGAGTACAAAGCTTAAAGGTATTCTTTTCTAAATTGTCCATGTAACGGGGGTTCATTGATGACTCCCAACCAATTAAGGTTTAGGGCATCAAGCTTCAAGGATCTTTCGACCACTAACTCCTCGGATTTTACCCCGGACTTTTGAGATTTGAATTCAATACCTAAGCACCTACAGTATGTTAAACTCCACATATTCACCTTTGTAACGAGCATTGAGGTCGGTGACTCCCAACCAATGAAGGCTTAGGGCACCAGGTTTTAAAGATTTTCACCATATACACCTCAGACCTTGCTCGGGTTTCAAGGCAAGTAAACATCAAAGGCTCATTGGCCTTTTCTAAGGTGTCTCAACACTATTAAAATGAGGTCAAAGGTACCAAGTCTAAAATTTCCTAAGTCAAGGGGTGAAATAGTTTTTCATCTTATAATTAGAACCTAGTGTGCATAGTGTGTGGTAAGCTTAAAGTGGAAGAAATAAGGTTGAATTCAATAGAAGTTTCAACAATTCATCAACTTTAATAAGCATAATACAAACTCTAAGTCAAGTAAAAAGACAAAAATTCAATTTCTCCCATTTCATTTTGAGAATTTTTCCTTGATAACCATGAAGAGTATTCAATTTTATTTTTTTAAAATTTACACAAAAAGTAACTAAATTACCATTTATAACTTAGCATTATAAACAATACTTCCTTCCTCAACTATTCCCCCCAACCATGCTGAACATTGCCCTCAATGTTTGAAGAGCAATTGAAAATAAAGGGAGGAAGTGGTACCTCCTGAGTGGAATAGAGTCTGAATTGTATAGGAGAAACCAAATAATTCAAAAAACAAAAAAAAAAATAATGAGTAGAGGAAATAAATAAAAATATGTCAAGTATACTAAAAAATGATGGATATGTATTACTTTAAGAAAGTACAATATGAAATATGCATAAGTAATACATCCAATCCCAGTATATAAAACATAAAAAACATGGGATTAACAGTTCTACTATAATAAGTAAATACAAAAAGTAGATAGATGATCAAGTAGTGGTGGGAGGATCATGTGGAGACGATGGCTCTGTTATGGTCTCCTGAGTGCTCTAGATAGGAGTCTTGACCTCTGCTGTAGTAGTCTCCTCATGAGGCATAGTTTGCTCTACTGGAGTAGCCTCCTCAGATGGAATAGCTTGCTCAGCTGGAGCAGCTTCCTCAGATGGAGCTGTAGGTTCTGATGGACCAGACATATCATGATCAGGTGGTGGCGGAATACCCAAATGTTGTTGTATCTGCCTCAAAATGGCAGTATGCTAGGTCTGTATCGCAATCAGTTGATCCTGACATGCACATATGGCTGTCATCTGCTGGGCGAGAACACTTTGAGTAGTGCTCAATGTCTGCAATGTTTGACATAGGCCTTTAAACTCTAAACTGGATATGGTGATAAAGGACTCAGATGGTGGAGGTGCTGATGTAGCCGGTATAACTGGTGGAGCTTCAGGAGTGGTAGGCGGAGCAGAAGATGTAGCCTCAGGTGTGGGCATTGTAAAAGGTGCTGCAGGGGCAGGTGGTATGATCTTTGTAGGTATCTCAGCCTATTGTGCCTGTGGTGGCTGCTCATCCTGTGGTAACTCTGGAGGTATTGGCATATCTGGGGCTCCTGGAGGTGTAACATAGGCCGTCAAATGATTCCATTTGTCGAGAGTGAATAGGTCTCGACAAATGCGGCGGTGCTCAAGCTGAGGCTCAGAAGGATAGCCTAAATGCTTTAATATCTGACAGAGTAGCCTAGGAAATAGTACTAGAATGGAATCTACTCTTTGGAGCTTCTTCCTATGGACCTTCTCTTCAAAGTAGAGAAGAGAGGTCATAATCAAATGATGAGGGCCAAAGTAAAAACCCTTTGATATTCGGAATAAAGCCTCCAATATAGCTCCTCTCCTCTGCACCATATGTTGAAGTGGAAATATATTGGAGCGCAGCACCACATCCAGAAGAAGCATCCCAGGTGGAAGCTCATTCCTAAGAAGAAATGAGTGTGTAGAGGTCCCCCTGGACAATATATGGACCATGTCCCTTTGAGAAAATTGGGGCCACTCTCTGAAATCTACTGGACTTGCAGGCTCATATGGAATATGTAAGGCCTCTATAATGTGTCTAGCTCCAAGGATACCATAGTGTCCATCAATAGTGAAGTGGATGACAGTAGGATCTTGGACGCGATGAGTAGTCATAGACTGATAAAAGTCTAGTGCTACTCTGGGATAGAAGAAGTCCCTAGAAGTCATCAGGTGCTCCAAATGGTATCTCTACAGTAGGCGGAATGAATCTTTAAGCTCCGGCTGCTGTCTGAAAGTCTCCATATCAAAACATAGCTCAGAGTGGAATGGTCTAGCTCAGCAATCCAAATTTCCCTCTATAGGTGGTTGTGTAACCATAGGTTGCCTGATAATCACTTCTGGAGTCATACCAAAAGAAATCTGAGACTCTATAGTAGGCGGCTGAGGTTGTGGAGGTGCAGATGACTCTCATGGGCCTGAAACTCTAACTTTCTTTGCAGGAGGGCGACGAAGTGCTTGCCCCAGGTGTAGTGGGTGCTCTCCTCGTCTCGTACCTGCTTTGAGGAGGGCTAGATGGCACTCCATCCTCAGAAGGTGGAATGATAGAGGCCTGTGGAGCCTCAGACGTGGAATCCTGCATAGGTGAAGCTCTTGGCCTTGGGTTGCGGGCTGATGGAGATGCGGCTTGGGCTCCTCTTGTCTTGGCCATGGCTGAAATAGAGAGGCTTCCACAGGGTATGCAGAGGTGTGCGGAGTGCTTATTCTTCAGACGCATGACCTCGAGGCTTCCTATAGAGGGAATGCTCTGAAATTTTTGGGTTTCGCAACTTATAAGGTTTTTTCGCAACTTGGAGTGGTTGTGCGAAATGAAAAATGAGAAAATTAGAGGTTTAAATAGGAATTTAAACGACGGTTAGTATTTTCACAAGTGGGCCTGAATTCGCAAGTTGGTTCGCAAGTTGCCCCATTTTGCAACTTGATTCGCAAGTTGATTCGCAGGATGCAAAATTGGATTTTGAACTTGTGAAATGGCACACGTGTGCCTGGAGGTGCTTTCGCAGGTTGCGAAAATTTTTGCAAGTTGAATAATGGACTTGCGAATTTAAGCTTTAAGAATTTCACAAGTTGGCCCCCATTTTCGCAAGTTGAACTATTGCTCTGTTTTTCAGGCTTTTTCTCATTCTTTGGTTCTTTAAGGATTTCCTCCAATCCTTTGAATTTCCTCCTAATTTTGATCATCCAAAAAGTCTAAGTTAGATCAAAATAAAATAAATTAAAGCTATAATTAAAATTAAAACAAATAATAAAGCTTTTAAATCAACAAAATTGAAACAAAAAAACATGGACTTTGGTTAGTATTCAGAAAGACTAAGTCCATCTACCCCTTTTTGGTTAATATTGTTGTGGCTCAAGGAGATTGACTTTCTCCTTGTCTTGATTGAAAGGTTCCATGAATGGCTTGAGACGGTGGCCATTGACTTTGAAAGTGTCTGTGCTTTTGGAATTTAGTAGTTCCACTACTCCATTGGAATGCACTTGGTGAATAATGAAAGGGCCTATCCACCTTAATTTTAGCTTTCCTGGAAAGATGTGGAGCCTAGAGTCATAAAGTAAGACTCTTTGTCCCTTTTGAAATTCTTTGTTGGAGATTAACTGATCATGCCACATCTTCTTCCTTTGTTTTGCAATTTTGGAATTGATGTAGGCATCATTTCTCAATTCCTCCATCTCATTAAGGTCTAAGCTCCTTTTCATCCTGGCGCTGTTCAAGTCAATGTTTACCTTTTTAATTGCCCACCAAAGCTTTATATTTAACTTCCATAGGGAGATGGCATGTTTTGCCATAGGCTAGGCGATAAGGAGACATGCCAAGAATAGTCTTGTAAGTTGTTCTATATGCCCAAAGTGAATCATGGAGCTTAACAGACCAATCTCTTCTGCTTGTGTTCACCACCTTTATCAATATATTCTTGATTTCCCTATTTGCTCACTCAACTTGTCCAGAAGTCTGAGGGTGGTAAGGTGTAGCTACCTTGTGCTTTACCCCATACTTCGCTAAGAGAGTTTCAAAAGGCTTGTTGCAAAAATAAGTACCTCCATCACTGATTATGGCCTTGGGCACCCCAAATCTTGAGAAGATGTTCTCTTTGAGAAACTTGAGAACAACTCTATGGTCATTGTGTTTACACGGGATTGCCTCAACCCATTTAGAAACGTAGTCTACCCCCACCAAAATGTAAGAGTTACCAAAAGACGTAGGGAAAGGTCCCATGAAGTCAATGCCCCAAACAACGAAAAGATCAACTATTAAAATGGGGTTCATAGGAATTTGGTTCCTACATGTTAACTTCCCAAGCCTTTGGCATCTATCACAGCTCCTGCACATGGTGTGAGCATCTTTAAAAAGTGATGGCTAACTGAAACCTGAGTGCAACACCTTCATGATTGTTTTCTAAGAGGCAAAGTGACCTCCACATGAACTTTCATGGCAATGACTAAGGATCCCCTGTTGCTCTTGTTCGAGGACACACTTCCTTATTATTTGATCTGCAAAATACTTGAAAAGAAAAGGTTCTTCCCAATAGTAGGCATGAACTTTTGCAAAGAAGTGCTTCCTATCTTGTGCTTTCCACTCACTTAGAACTTCACCAGTAACTAGATGGTTAGCAATATGAGCATACCAAGGAGCATCTTCTAACAACATGAGTGACTCCTCCGAAAAATCATCATTAATAGGTAAACCATGAGAATTATGCGATATAACCAGCCTTGAAAAGTGGTCAGCTACCACGTTCTCCACTTCTTTCTTATCTTTGATTTAGAGATTAAACTCTTATAGTAAGAGAATCCATCTAATCAACCTTGCTTTTGCATCTTGATTTTTCAATAAGTACCTCAAAGCTGAGTGGTCAGTGAAAACCACAATGAAAAACCCTACCAGATAAACACGAAATTTATCCAAGGCAAAAACTACAGCCAACAATTCTTTCTCTATGGTTTTTTAGTTTCTTTGTGTTTCATTCAATGTTTCGCTTGCGTAGTAGATCACATAGGGTTTTCCATCCTCTCTTTGACCAAGAATAGCTCCTATAGCAAAGTCATTGGCATCACACATCACTTCAAAAGGTAGTTGCCAATTAGGAGCCCTCACTATTGGAGCGGTTGTCAAGAACTGCTTCAGTTGCTCAAAACTCTTTTGACATCTCTCATCTCATAAAAATTTGGCATCCTTACCCATAAGTTCACAAAGAGGCTTTGAAAGTTTAGAGAAATCTTTAATAAACGTCCTATAGAACCCCGCATGGCCAAGGAATTGCCTTACTCCTTTTACAATTGTTGGGGATCGCAACTTGATAATAAGTTCCACCTTTACTTTATCAACTTCAATGACTTCCTTGGAGATGATGTGGCCAAGGAAAATTCCTTGTTGTACCATAAAATGACATTTCTCCCAGTTAAGCACTAAGTCATTTTCAATGCATTGGTTCAGAACAGCTTCCTAGTTGACTAAGCATTCCTCAAATGTGCTTCCATATATGGTGATATCATCCATAAAAATTTCCATAATACGCTCCCCATATCACTAAAAATGCTTAACATGCATCGTTGGAATGCTGCAGGTGCATTTCATAAACCAAAAGGCATTCTACTGTAGGCATATGTTCTGAATGGACATGTGAAAATAGTCTTTTCCTGGTCTTCAACGTCAATTTCTATTTGAAAATACCCAGAGTAGCTGTGCAAGAAATAATAGAAAGGATGGTCTGAGACTTTCTCCAACACTTGATCAATAAATGGCAATGGAAAATGATCCTTCCTTGTCGTAGCATTCAATTTTCTATAATCAATACACACCCTCCAACCTGAAGTGAGGCGTGTAGCAACTTCTTCTCCCTTATCATTTTGCACCACTGTGATCCCTGATTTATTTGGCATTACTTGAGTAGGACTCACCCATGGGCTATCTGATATGAGGTAGATAATACCGGCCTAAAGTAGCTTAAAAACCTCGGCTCGCACCACCTCTTGCATATGAGGATTCAATCTTCTTTGAGGTTGACGAATTGGCTTAGCTTATGCTTCCATGTATATTTGATGTGTACAAACTAAAGGGTTGATACCTTTCAAGTCAAATATTTGCCATCCTATTGCTTTCTTACATCTCTTGAGAACTTCAAGTAAACGCTCTTCCTAAGGAGTGGTAAGAGATGAAGATATAACAACAAGGCACTTCTTATTCTCCTTTAGGTATGCATACTTCAACTCTGTGGGTAGTGGCTTCAGATTAAGCTTTGGGGCCTCCTCTTTAATAGCTTCTTATGCCTCCTCCTCATTGAACAAAGATAGAATTTCTTCTATCCTCCTCCAACATGGTAGAGTAGCAAGCAAATCTGAGGGTTCAGTCAACCCTTCATCAAGATCCCCAATACTTTCATTCAACTTTTCTTGTATTTTCTCATTACAATGCTCCTCCACTAAAGTGTCAATGGTGCACACCTCTTCTGGACCTTTTTCTTCCTCCGGATTGATTGGCTTCTTGGACATATAGAAGATATTGAGCTCCAATGTCATGTTACCAAATGTGAGTTGCATGAGTCAATTCCTATAATTGATGATTGCATTTGATGTAGCTAGGAATGGTCTTCCAAGTATGATAGGAACATAATTAGTTTCCTTGACAATTGGGTCCATATCAAGAACAACAAAATCCATTGGATAGTAGAAATTGTCAACTTGAACTAAGACATCTTCAATCACTCCTCTTGGAATCTTCACTGATCTATCTGCTAGAGATAGAGTGATTGATGTTGGCTTCAATTCACCAAGTCCCAATTACTTGTAGACAGAGTATGGTAACAAATTCACACTTGCCCCCAAGTCCAACAAAGTTTTCTTTACTAAAGTCCCTCCAATCATCACTGAGATGGCAGGGCAGCCCAGATCTTTATACTTTACTGGAGACTTGCACTGTATGATGGCACTTACTTGCTCAATCAAGAAGGCTTTCTTATTCACATTTAACCCTCTTTCAATAGTGCACAAGTCCTTCAGGAATTTTTCATAAGTCGGCACTTGTTTGATCATGTCTAAAAATGGGATGTTGACCTTCACTTGCCTCAATACTTCAAGAATTTTTGATGCATTGCTGATTCCCTTTTTCCCATGCAAAGCTTGAGGAAAAGGTGGAGGCATATGTTTCTTCATCACATCTCCATTGATAACTATCTTCTCCGGATCTTCATTCACTGTTGAATCATGGTCCTCTTTCCTTCCACTGCTTCCTTTCTTCTTTCCTTTGATTTCCTCCCTCTTCTTTGTCTCTTTTTCACCCTTTGTTTCATCATGTGACTTGGGTGTTGACAGCTCAACCTCTTTACCACTCCTCAGAGTGATCATGGCTTTGACATCTCTCACCTATGAAGATTCTCCCTCATAAGCCTCCACTTCATGGATACCCTTGGGGTTTTGGTGAGGTTGAGAAGGAAACCTTCCCTTCTCTTGCACTATGTTAAGGTTAGTGAGCATTGAGATTGAGTATTGGAGATTATCTATCTTTTGTGATAGATCATTTTGCATTCCATCCATCCTTTTATTCAACGTATTCTCTACATTGTCAATTCTTTGACTGAGTTGGGCATTGATGGATTTCTGGTCTCCAACAAAATCTCCCACGACCTTGCTTAGATTCACTATTGCTTGCTCAAGATTTGAAGCTTGTTGAGATGCTTGGTCTGGTTGTATGTACTGAAGTACTCTTGGTTTCCAGGAGAAATTTGGATGGTTCATCCAATTTGAATTATAGGTATTTCCATATGAAGCATTGTTATTGGCTTGAATTGTCCAATGACATTCGCTTGATCTCCAAACATTTCTTTAACAGCTGGAATTGTAGGACACTCTTCCACCAAGTGCTCATAAAATTGACAAATGAAACAAGGCATAACTTGCACTGGTGTTTCAGAAATGGCTTGCACTTCACGTATCTTTTTCATTTCTAGCTCCTCCAATCTTCTTGTCATAGTTGCAACTTTTGCTTTCATGTCAATATCTTCGTTCAAGGTATACATCCCAGCCTTAGCATTAAGAGCATTTGGTTGAGACTTCAATTTTCCCACTTCTCCCTTGTTCGGTTCATCCCATCCTCTTGAAACTTCAACAACATAATTCAAGAAATCCATGGCTTCCTCCGGATTCTTACTCATGAAATCTCCTCCACACATAGTCTCTAGGAGTTGCTTCATTGAGGAAGACATACCTGATTACTACTCCAAAAGTGTTATTTCATAGCTTGTAATTAACTCTTTTAAACACTTTTGAGTAGTAGTTATTACCTTTTAACTCAATTGACATGTTAAGGACCCTTGCAATCGTTTCTAATCAAATTGTGTTAAGTTTTGGTGTTTTTGATAGCTTTTAGCTACACCAAAGCAATCCAAGAATGAGGGAGAGCTGTATATAGTTCATGGAAAAGCTTTTGGAAGCTCAAATTCATGAAGAACCAAGCTTTGGAGCTCCATAGCCCTTTGCCAAAGTCGTTCAAAGTATGCAAGGAAAGAACAAAGGAGAGAGGAAAAACAGAGTGAAGAAAACAGAGGACAGCAGCTGCAGTCTTATTTCGCACTTTTGGAGCACTTTCCAAAGTCCATTTTCTACATTCTATATACCATTTCAAATCTCAGGAAGTCAACAATCCAATGCTTCAAATGGTGCGTGATTCGGAGTTGAAACGAAGGAGTTACAACCATTTCAAGCAGATCACTCCAAGCTGAAGGAAGATTTTTGCACGGCTGCGAAATCAGCCTTTTGTTGCGAGAATTTCGCAGCCATTTTGCACAGTGCACGGGTGTTCTCCTGAAGCTTCCCGATAGTTGCGACCGACACTTTTGGATATTTTGCTTCAGATTTTTGATGTCTAAATCCCCATTTTCTCCTTGTAACCCACCAATTATAGGATTCCTTAGTTATTAAGTTTGGAAAAGGGGTGAATAACCTCAGATATTTTGTTTTGTAATTTTATTTATATATAGCTCTCGGGAGCTTGTTTTAAAAAAAAATCATGTAATCCGATGGGATATATATAGATTTATAAATATATAGAATATACAGAGCCTTGCTCTATTTTTTCCTTCTCTTTCATTTTCATTTTCTTTCTAGCCAATCAAACTCTGAGGATTTTTCCTCAGAGGATGAGAGGCTAGGCTCTTCGTCTCTTGGAGTGAAGAAAGCCGGGTAAGTTTCCACATGCTTAAATTGGAAGTTTTGTTGTTTTAGTTTTTAATGAAGAGAAAGTGTGACCCGTTAATGGTTTTTATCTTTTTAGTTAACTTAAAACGTCTTCAATTCACTTGAGCCAACAATTGGTAAGGCAAGTGATCTCCGTCCATGGAGATGCACTAGTTTATCTCTTGCGAGCTTTTGGGAGGTGGTTTGAAGGTAGGATTTTCTAGAATAGCCAACACTTGGTAAGCTTTTGGACTCCAAGGAGACATCCATTAGTTATCTCTTGCGAGCTTTTGACGGGTAATCCAAGGTTAAAGATCACCTTGAATGGCAAGTGCTAGGTGAGAGGCACGAGCCATTGCAAGATGCATAAGTGAGAGGGATTTAGTGTTTGAACCCATTAATGGGAAGCATCTGTACAACACCGGTTAGAGAATTAACTATATGTTAATTCTCTAATGCGAGGAAAAGAAACAAGTGACCGGAACACCCTTTTTGTATGAGGAATCTGAGCCTAGTGATCTGAAACTCCAAGAAACACTTTTCTTTGTAAGTAAAATCAGTTACTATTTGTGGTTAGTTTAAAACCAAACCTATTCCAACTCAAGTTTATGTTTTCTTTTAAAGCTAACCTTGAAATGAAAAGGCACCAATTCAGCTTTGAATTAATATCATTTGCAAAGTGAAAACCCATCCCAGTGAATGATCTTAGAGCCACTATGCTATAGTAGCTTTGTCTTTGCTACCCTAGTATATGGTGTAATAGGTTATAAATTTTGTTGATTACTCCCTCAATCAAGGAGCACCAGTTGGACACGAATCAACTGAGACACCAATTGGGCACGAATCAATACCGTCATAAAAGTAGCTCACCAATAGCCATGTATCAAAGCCATGGTGAGGACAAGCATTGATAGCTTCCATGTATCTCTCCCAACACTCATAGAATTTCTCATTCTCCTTAGCTGAGAAGTTTGAAATTTGCCTTTTCAAGCCATTAGTTCTATGAGTAGGGAAAAAATTCTTGAGAAATTCAGCTTGCAAATCAATCCAAGTTCGGATACTCCTTGGCCTTGAAGAATTAAGCCAAATCTTGGCCTTATCCTTCAGAGTGAAAGGAAATAACTTTAGCCTCATCAAGTCGATTGAAGCTCCTCCCTCTTGGAATGTATTACAAACATCTTCAAATTCTTTGATATGCACATAGGGATTCTCACTTTCCATCCCATGGAAAGTAGGTAGAAGTGTCACAATATGCGGTCTTATTACTAAGTGCTCTATAGGAGGCACTATGCATGATGGTGCACTCATACGAGGTGATGCATGTGGTCTCTCATTGATCTTAATGCATTGGGATTGTCTTGTTGACCATGGTGACTATGCTGATCTTCAGGTGTAGCTTCCATGATGTTCAAGCACAATTCCAACTCTGTCTCATGAGGTGTTTCAATTTTCAAAAGTCTTCCTCCACTGTCTCATATCCAATATGGCATAATAACTAGTAACAACTGTAACAAAAACAAAGAAAACAAAGGAAAACAAAAGGAAACAATACTACAAAAAAAAAAAAAAAAACTAAGATTAACTAAAAACTAAATTATAAGATAAGCTAAAATACGAACAAGTAAAAAAAACGATTAAAAAGAATTAGTAAAAGAAAAGAAAAATTTCCAAACTTGTGATGAAGATCACAAGTGTTTAGGAAAAAGGTTATATCATTGTAAAGTAAGCACCATCCCCGGCAACAACGCCATTTTGATTCGTGCCCAACTGGTGTATGTCCTGTTGATTGGTGTTTAATCAACTGGTGTACTCTGATTTCGGTCCTCAGAAGGGAGTAATCAACAAAATTTATAAATCTATTTCACCATATACTAGGGTAGCATTAGCTATCATAGCATAGTGGTTCTAGGATCGTCCATAGGAATGGGTTTTCAAATTACAACTGATATTAGTTCAAAAACTGAATTGGTGTTTTTTCTTTTCAAGGTTAGCTTTAAAAGAAAACATAAATATGTTTGAAAAGGTTGGTTTTTAGTAAAACAAAAAATAAAGTAACTGAAATTACTTATAAAGAAAAATGCTTCTTAGAGTTTTAGATCACTAGGCTCAGGTTCCTTATACAAAAAGGGAGATTCCGATCACTTGGATCATTTCTCACATTGAGGATTTGACATATAGTTATTTCCCAAACCAGTGTGGTACAAATGCTTCCCCTTAATGGGTTCAAACACTAAATCCCTATTGATTTGTGCCCAATTGGTGTCTTAGCTGATTCGTGTCCACCTGGTGCTCCTTGATTGAGGGATTAATCAACAAAATTTATAACCTATTACACCATATACTAGGGTAGCAAAGACAAAGCTACTATAGCATAGTGGCTCTAGGATCGTTCACTATGATGGGTTTTCACTTTGCAAATGATATTAATTCAAAGCTGAATTGGTGCATTTTCATTTCAAGGTTAGCTTTAAAAGAAAACATAAAGATGTTTGAATGAAAAAAGAGTTTGGTTTTAAACTAACCAAAAATAGTAACTGATTTTACTTACAAAGAAAGATGTTTCTTGGAGTTCCAGATCACTAGGCTCAGATTCCTCATACAAAAATGAGAGTTCTGGTCACTTGTTTCTTTTCCTCACATTAGAGAATTAACATATAGTTCCTTCTCCAACCGGTGTTGTACAGATGCTTCCCTTTAATGGGTTCAAACACTAAGTCCCTCTCACTGATGCATCTTGCAATGGCTCATACCTCTCACCTAGCACTTGCCATTCAAGGTGATCTTTAACCTTGGATTACCCGTCAAAAGCTCGCAAGAGATAACTAATGGATGTCTCCTTGGAGTCCAAAAGCTTACCAAGTGTTGGCTATTCTAGAAAATCCTACCTTCAAGTCACCTCCCAAAAGCTCGCAAGAGATAAACTAGTGCATCTCCATGAACGGAGATCACTTGCCTTACCAAGTGTTAGCCCAGGTGATTTAAAGGCGTTTTAAGTTAACTAAAAAGATAAAAACCATTAACGGGTCACACTTTCTCTTCATTAAAAACTAAAACAACAAAACTTCCAAATTATGCATGTGGAAACTTACCCGTCTTTCCTCACTCCAAGAGACAAAGAGCCTAGCCTCTCATCCTCTGAGGAAAAATCCTCAGAGTTTGTTTGGCTAGCAAGAAAATGAAAATGAAAGAGAAGGAAAAAACAGAGCAAGGCTCTGTATATTCTATATATTTATATATCTATCTATATCTATTACAGTGGATGCAAGGGAATATATATAGAGATGTTTTTCCAACATTCCTAACTAAGAAATCTTATAATTGGTGGATTATAAGGAGAAGAATGAAAATTTATACAAAAATATCTGAAGAAAAGATCTAAAAGAGTCGGTGCACAAATATCGGGAAGCACTAAGGACCATTTCGCAGGTGAAAACGAGGTCTGCGAGATTTCGTAGACGCACACAAAGGGCTGCGAAATTACTTCGCAGCAAACGGCTGACTTCGCAACGCTGCGAAGTGGTCTTTCAACTTGTGGTGTTTGGCTTCCAACGTGATGGGAAACTTCAGGGGGAATTCCAGAGCCCTGTGCAAAAAGGCTGCGAAATCATCTCGCAACAAAAGGGTGATTTCGCAACGCTGTGCAAAATTCTTCCTTCAGCTTGGAGTGATCTGCTTTCAATGGCTGTAACTCCTTCGTTTCAACTCCGAATCGCGCACCATTTAAAGCATTGGATTTTTGACTTCATGAGCTTTGAAATGGTATATAGAATGTAGAAAATGGACTTCAGGAAGTGTTCCAAAAGTTCAAAAGAAGACTGCAGCTGCTGTCCTCTATTTTCTTCACTCTGTTTTTCCTCTCTCCTTTGTTCTTTCCTTGCATACTTTGAACGACTTTGGCAAAGGGCTATGGAGCTCAAAAGCTTGTTCTTCATGAATTTGAGTTTTCCATTGCTTTGCCATGGATTCCAAATAACTCTCCTCAATTTCGGATTGCTTTGGTGATCAAAAAGCTATCAAAACACCAAAACTTAACACAATTTGATTAGAATTGATTGCAAGAGTCCTTAACATGTTAATTGGGTTAAAAGGCAATAACTACTACTCAAAAGTGTTTAAAAGAGTTAATTACAAGCTATCAAATAGCACTTTTTGAGTAGTAATCACCTATCATTGAATCATCTCGTAATGGTTCATAACTCTCACCTAGTATTGGCCATTCAAGGTGATCCTTAACCTTGGATTACCCGTCAAAAGCTTGTAAGAGATAACTAATGGATGTCTCCTAAGAGTCCAAAAGCTTACCAAGTGTTGGCTATTCAAGATAATCCTACCTTTAAACCACCTCCCAAAGGCTCGCAAGAGATAAACTAGTGTATCTCAATGGACGAAGACCACTTGCCTTACCAAGTGTTGGCCCAAGTGATTTTAAGGGATTTTAAGTTAACTAAAAAGATAGAAACCCTTAACAGGTCACACTTTCTCTTCATTAAAAACTAAAACAACAAAACTTCCACTTTTGTATCCGGAACCTTACCTAGCTTCCTTCACTCCAAGAAATAAAAAGCCTAGCCACTCATCCTCTGGGAAAACATCCTCAGAGTTTGATTTGCTAGAAATAAAAATAAAAGAGAAAACAAAATGAGAAGGTAAGGTAGAGCTAAGCTCTATGTATTACTTTCTGAAAAACAATACAAAGTTCGTCTCTCAGAAAAACTCCCCCGATATATTTTTTTTAAAAGAAAATTACAATAGATAGTATATAGAGAAGCTATCCACCCCTCCTGCTAACTTCCTAACCAAGAATACTTGTCATTGGTGGGTTTCAAGGAGAAAATAGGGATTTACACATAAAAATTTGAAGATAAATATCAAACGGAGTCGGTGTGCAAATATCTCAAATTACAGGTGGATTTCGCAAGGTCAAATGTAACTTGCGAAAATTTTGCAAGTTGAAATTATCCATTCTGTAAGTTGCGAAATTGTCCTGCAACTTATCAGCTTTCTGTCTTATAGCAATTCCTTTCCTTTTCCTATTTCGCAAGTTGCGAAAATTTCGCAAGTTGAATTCCACAACTTGCGAAATTGCTGGATGGTTTATTTCTTCTGTCCTTTTCCTCCTTGCATCCTCGTTTGGTTTTGGAAAAGGGTTATGAAGCTCCAAAGCTTGAGCTTCAACTTGGTTTGCCATGAACTATACAAAGATCTCCCTCATTCTTGGATTGCTTTGGTGATAAAAAAGTTATCAAAAACACCAAAACTGAACACAATTTGATTAGAAATGATTGCAAGGCTCCTTAACATACCAATTGAGTTAAAAGGTAATAACTACTACTCCAAAATGTTTAAAAAAGTTACTTACAAGCTATAAAATAGCATTTTTTTTAGTAGAAATCATAATATTTGAAAAAAAAAAGTTCTTCCCAATAGTAGGCATTAATTTTTGTAAAGAAGTGCTTCCTATCTTATGCTTTCCACTCACTTGGAACTTCACCAGTAACTAGATAGTTAGCAATATGAGCATACCAAGGAGCATCTTCTAACAACATGAGTGACTCCTCTGGAAAATCATCATTAATAGGCAAACCATGGGAATTATGCGCTATATCCAGCCTTGAAAAGTGGTCAGCTACCACATTCTCCACTCTTGTCTTTGATTTGGAGATTAAACTCTTGTAGTAAGAGAATCCATCTAATCAGCCTTGCTTTCGCATCTTGCTTTGTCAATAAGTACTTCAAAGCTGAGTGGTCAGTGAAAACCACAAAGAAAGACCCTACTAGATAAACACGAAATTTGTCCAAGGCAAAAACTACAACCAACAATTCTTTCTCTATGGTTTTGTAGTTTCTTTGTGTTTTGTTGAATGTTTTGCTTGCATAGTAGATCACATAGGGTTTCCCATCCTCTCTTTGACCAAGAATAGCTCCTATAGCAAAGTCATTGGCATCACACATCACTTCAAAAGGTAGTTTCCTGTTAGGAGCCCTCACTATTGGAGCGGTTGTCAAGAACTGCTTCAGTTGCTCAAAACTCTTTTGACATCTCTCATCCGATACAAATTTAGCATTCTTCACCAATAGTTCACAAAGAGGCTTTGAAAGTTTAGAGAAATCTTTAATAAACCTCCTGTAGAACCCAGCATGGCCAAGGAATTGCCTTCCTCCTTTTACAGTTGTTGAGGCTGGCAATTTGATAATAAGTTCCACCTTTGCTTTATCAACTTCAATGCCTTTCTTGGAGATGATATGGCCAAAAACAATTCCTTGATGTACCATAAAATGGCATTTCTCCCAATTAAGCACTAAGTCCTTTTCAATGCATCGGTTCATAACAACTTCCAAGTTGACTAAGCATTCCTCAAATGTGCTTCCATATATGGTGATATCATCCATAAAAACTTCCATAATACGCTCCCCATATCACTGAAAATGCTTAACATACATCGTTGGAATGTTGTAGGTGCATTGCGTAAACCAAAAGGCATTCTTCTATAGGCATATGTTCCAAATGGACATGTGAAAGTGGTCTTCTCCTGGTCTTCAACATCAATTTCTATTTGAAAATACCCGAAGTAGCCGTCCAAGAAACAATAGAAAGGATGGCCTGAGATCCTCTCCAACACTTGATCAATAAATGGAAATGGAAAATGATCCTTCCTTGTCGTAGCATTCAATTTTCTATAATCAATACACACCCTCCAACCTGAAGTGAGGCGTGTAGCAACTTCTTCTCCCTTATCATTTTGCACCACTGTGATTCCAAATTTATTTGGCACTATTTGAGTAGGACTCACCCATGGGCTATTTGATATGGGGTAGATAATACTGGCCTGAAGTAGCTTAAGAACCTCAGCTCACACAACCTCTAGCATATGAGGATTCAATCTTCTTTGAGGTTGACGAATTGGCTTAGCTTCTTATTCCATGTATATATGATGTGTACAAACTAAAGGGCTGATACCTTTCAAGTCAGATATTTGCCATCCTATTGCTTTCTTACATCTTTTGAGAACTTCAAGCAAACACTCCTCCTGAGGAGTGGTAAGAGATGAAGATTTAACAGCAGGGAACTTCTTATTCTCTTCTAGGTATGCCTACTTCAACTTTGTGGGTAGTGGCTTCAGAATAAGCTTTGGGGCCTCCTCTTTAACAGCTTCTTATATCTCCTCCTCATTGAACAAAGGTAGAATTTCTTCTATCCTCCTCCAAGGTGGTAGAGTAGCAAGCAAATTTGAGGGTTCAGGTAACCCTTCATCAAGATCCCCAAGACTTTCATTCAACTCCTCTTGTATTTTCTAATTACAATGCTCCTCCACTGAAGTGTCAATGATGCACACATCTTCTGGACCTTCTTGTTCCTCCGGAATGATTGGCTTCTTGCACATATAGAAGATATTGAGCTCCAATTTCATGTTGCCAAACGTGAGTTGCATGAGTCCATTACTACACTTGATGATTGCATTTGATGTAGCTAGGAATGGTCTTCCAAGTATGATAGGAACATAATTTGTTCCTTTGACAATTGGGTCTGTATCAAGAACAACAAAATCCACTGGATAGTAGAAATTATCAACTTGAATTAAGATATCTTCAATCATCCCTCTTGGAATCTTCATTGATCTATCTGCTAGAGATAGAGTGATTGATGTTGGCTTCAATTCACCAAGTCTCAATTGCTTGTAGACAGAGTATGGTAGCAAATTCACACTTGCTCCCAAGTCCAACAAAGCTTTCTCCACTAACTTCCCTCTAATCATCACTAAGATGGTAGGGTAGCCTAGATCTTTGTACTTCACTGGAGACTTGCACTATATGATGGCACTTACTTGCTCAGTCAAGAAGGCTTTCTTATTCACATTCAACCCTCTTTTGATAATGCACAAGTCCTTCAGGAATTTTGCATAAGTCGGCACTTATTTGATCATGTCTAAGAATGCGATGTTGACCTTCACTTGCCTCAACACTTCAAGAATTTCTGATGCATTGGTGATTCCCTTTTTCCCATGCAAAGCTTGGGGCAAAGGTGGAGGCATGTGTTTCTTCATCACATCTTCATTGATAACTATCTTCTCCGGATCTTCATTCACTATTGAATCATGGTCCTCTTTCCTTCCATTGCTCCCTTTCTTCTTTCCTTTGATTTCCTCCCTCTTCTCTATCTCTTTTTCACCCTTTGTTTCATCATGTGGCTTCGGTGTTGACAGCTCAACCTCTTTACCACTCCTCAGAGTGATCATGGCTTTGACGTCCGTCACCTGTGAAGATTTCCCCTCATGAGCCTCCACTTCATGGATACCCTTGGGGTTTTGGTGAGGTTGAGAAGGAAACTTTCCCTTCTCTTGCACTATGTTAAGGTTGGTGAGCCTTGAGATTGAGTATTAGAGATTATCTATCTTCTGAGATAGATCATTTTGCATCCCATCCATCCTTTTATTCAACGTATTCTCTACACTGTCGATTCTTTGATTGAGTTGAGCATTGATGGATTTCTGGTCTCCAACAAAATCTCCCACGACCTTCCTTAGATTCACTATTGCTTGCTCAAGATTTGAAGCTTGTTGAGATGCTTGGCCTGATTGTGTGTACTGAAGTGCTCTTGGTTTCCAAGAGAAATTTGGATGGTTCCTCCAATTTGAATTGTAGGTATTTCCATATGAAGCATTGTTATTGGGTTTTACTTGTCCAATAACATTTGCTTGATCTCCAAACATTTCTCTAACAGCTAGAATTGTAGGACACTCCTCCACCAAGTGCTCATAAGATTGACAAATGGAACAGGGCATAACTTGCACTAGTGTTTTAGAAATGGCTTGCACTTCACGTATCTTTTTCAGTTCTAGCTCCTCCAATCCTCTTGTCATAGCTGCAACTTTTTCTTTCATGTCAATATCTTCGTTCAAGGTATACATCCCAACCTTAGCATTAAGAGCATTAGGTTGAGACTTCATTCTTCCCACTTCTCCCCTATTCTGTTCATCCCACCCTCTTGAAACTTCAGCAACATAATTCAAGAAATCCATGGCTTCCTCCAGATTCTTCCTCATGAAATCTCCTCCACACATAGTCTCTAGGAGTTGCTTCATTGAGGAAGACATACTGTCATAAAAGTAGCTCACTAATAGCCATGTATCAAATCCATGGTGAGGACAAGCATTGATAGCTTCCATGTATCTCTCCCAATACTCATAGAATTTCTCATTCTCCTTAGCTAAGAAGTTTGAAATTTGCCTTTTCAAGCCATTGGTCCATGAGTAGGGAAAAATTTCTTGAGAAATTCAGCTTGCAAATCAATCCAAGTTCGGAGACTCCTTGGCCTTGAAGAATTAAGTTAAATCTTGGCCTTATCCTTCAGAGTGAAAGAAAATAGCTTTAGCCTCATCAAGTTGATTGAAGCTCCTCCCTCTTGGAATGTATTACAAACGTCTTCAAATTCTTTGATATGCACGTAGGGATTCTCACTTTCCATCCCATGGAAAGTAGGTAGAAGTGGCACAATATGTGGTTTGATTACTAGCTGCTCTGTAGGAGGCACTATGCATGATGGTGCACTCATACGAGGTGGATGCATGCGGTCCCTCATTGATCTGAATGCATTGGGATTGTCTTGCTGACCATGGTGACTATGTTGATCTTTAAGTGTAGCTTCCATGATGTTCAAGCACAATTCCAACTCTGTTTTGTGAGGTGTTTCAATTTTTGCAAGTCTTCTTCCACTGTCTCGTATCCAATATGGCATACACAACTAGTAACAACTGTAACAAAACAAAGAAAACAAAAAAAAAATACTACAAAAAAAAAAAACTAAGATTAACTAAAAACTAAATTTAAAGATAGGGTAAAATATGAACAAGTAAAAGAAACAATTAAAAAGAGTTAGAAAAAGAAAAGAAAAGTCACCAAACTTGTGAAGAAGATCACAAGTGTTTAGGAAAAGGTTATATCACTATAAAGTTGGCACCATCCCCGGCAGCGGCGCCATTTGATTCCTGCCCAGTTGGTGTATGCCTTGTTGATTGGTGTTCAATCAACTGGTGTGCTTTGATTTCAATCCTCAGATAAGAGTAATCAAAAAAATTTATAAACCTATTTCACCATATACTAGGGTAGCATTAGCTAGCATAGCATAGTGGCTCTAGGATTGTCCACAGGGATGGGTTTTCAAATTACAACTGATATTAGTTCAAAATTTGAATTGGTCCTTTTTCTTTTCAAGGTTAGCTTTAAAAGAAAACATAAGTATGTGTGAAAAAGGTTGTTTTAAGTGAAACCAAAAATAAAGTAATTGAAATTACTTACAAAGAAAAGTTCTTCTTGGAGTTTTAGATCACTAGGCTCAGGTTCCTTATACAAAATGGGAGATTCCGGTCACTTCAATCTTTTCCTCGCATTGGGGATTTAACATATAGTTATTTCCTGAACTGGTGTGGTATAGATGCTTCCCCTTAATGGTTTCAAACACTAAATCCCTATCATTGAATCATCTTGCAATGGTTCATACCTCTCACCTGGTATAAGCCATTCAAGGTGATCCTTAACCTTGGATTACCCATCAAAATCTCGCAAGAGATAACTAATGGATGTTTCATAGGAGTCCAAAAGCTTACCAAGTGTTGGCTATTCTAGATAATCCTACCTTTACACCTCCCAGAGGCTCTCAAGAGATAAACTAGCGGATCTCAATGGATGGAGTTCACTTGCCTTACCAAGTGTTGGCCCAGGTGATTTTAAGGGATTTTAAGTTAACTAAAAAGATAAAAATCATTAACGGGTCACACTTTCTCTTCATTAAAAACTGAAACAACGAAACTTCCACTTTTGTATCTGGAACCTTACCTAGCTTCCTTCACTCCAAGAAACAAAAAGCCTAGCCACTCATCCTTTGGGAAAACATCCTCAGAGTTTGATTTGCTAGAAATAAAATAAAAGAGAAAAAAATGAGAAGGTAAGGCAGAGCAGAGCTTTGTGTATTACTTTCTGAAAAACTATACAAAGTTTGTCTCTCAGAAAAACTTCCTCGAGATCTTTTTTTTTTTAAAGAAAATTACAATAGATATTATATAGAGAGGCTATTCACCCCTCCTGCTAACTTCCCAACCAAGAAAACTTGTCATTTGTGGGTTACAAGGAGAAAATAGGGATTTACACACAAATATCTTAAGATAAACATCAAACGGAGTCGATGCACAAATATCTCAGATTACAGGTGGATTTCGCAAGTTCAAACGCAACTTGCAAAAATTTCGCAAGTTGAAATTGTCCATTTCGCAAGTTGAAATTGTGGTTTCGCGAGTTGCGAAATTATCTTGCAACTAATTAGCTCTTTGTCCTGCAGCGATTCCTTTCCTCTTCCTATTTTGCAAGTTGCGAAAATTTTGCAAGTTGGATTCCACAACTTGCGAAATTGCTGGATGGTTGATTTCTTCTATGATTTTCTTCCTTGCATCCTTGTTTGGCTTTGGCAAAGGGTTATGAAGCTCCAAAGCTTAGTTTCTTCATGAATTTGAGCTTCAACTTGGTTTTCCATGAACTATACAAAGATCTCTCTCATTCTTGGATTGCTTTGGTGATAAAAAAGCTATAAAAACACTAAAACTTAACACAATTTGATTAGAAACGATTGCAAGTGTCCTTAACATGCCGATTGAGTTAAAAGGTAATAACTACTACTCAAAAGTGTTTAAAAGAGTTAATTACAAGCTATAAAATAGCACTTTTTGAGTAGTAATCAAATAACAGACAAGACAACGTCATTACGAATCGTATAGGTGTAACCGATCAGATCATACAAATGTCGACTATGATGAAAACTAAATAGGATAACAATGTGATTTATCATACAAATGCAATCTACGCCAAAAATCAAAGTAAGTTGCCATAATTGATTGGATCGGGTAGGGTCAATGACGAAAACCAGATAGGACAATGACGTACCTTGATTTTGGTCCTTAGACGGGAGTAATCAACAAAATTTATAACCTATATCACCATGTACTAGGATAGCCTCAGCTAGCATAGCATAGTGGCTCTAGTATCGTTCATCGGGAAGGGTTTTCAACTTACTACTGATATTAATTCAAAGTTGAATTGGTGCTTTTTCATTTCAAGGTTAGCTTTAAAAGAAAACATAATCTTTGGTTGAAAAATGATTGATTTTAAGCTAACAAAAAATAATAGTAATTGAAATTACTAATAAAGAAAAGTGTTTCTTGGAGTTTTAGGATCACTAGGGTCAGGCTCCTATTACAAAAATAGAGTTCCGATCACTTGAATCTTTTCCTCGCATTGGAGAATTAACATATAGTTATTTCTCTAACCGGTGTGGCACAGATGCTTCCCTTTTATGGATTCAAACACTAAATCCCTCTCACTGATTCATCTTGCAATGGCTCGTGCCTCTCACCTAGCATTTACCATTCAAGGTGATCCTTAACCTTGGATTTCCCTTCTCAAGCTCACAAGAGATAACTAATGGATGTCTCCTTGGAGTCCAAAAGCTTACCAAGTGTTGGCTATTCTAGAAAATCCTACCTTCAAACCACCTCCCAAAGGTTTGCAAGAGATAAACTAGTGCATCTCAATGGATGGAGATCACTTGCCTTACCAAGTGTTGGACCAAGTGATTTAAAGGCGTTTTAAGTTAACTAAAAACATAGAAACCATTAACGGGTCACACTTTCTCTTCATTAAAAGTTGAAACAACAAAACTTCCAATTTTTGCATTCGGCACCTTACCTAGCTTCCTTAGCTCTAAGAGACAAAAAGCCTAGCCACTCATTCTCTGAGGAAACATCCTCAGAGCTTGTTTGGCTAGTAAGAAAAATACAATCAAAATGAGTAGGTAAGGCAGAGCAAAGCTCTGTGTATTACTTCCTTCAAAACTATACAAAAAGTTGGTCTCTGAGAACAAGCTCTCGAGATATCTCTGTAAAGAAAAATTACAAACTATATATAAGAGGTTATTCATCCTTTTTTCTTACTTATTAACTAAAGAATCCTATGATTGGTGGATTACAAGGAGAAAATGGGGATTTAAACAACAAATATCTAAAGAAAAAATCTAAAAGAGTCGGTCGCAAATATCTGGAAGCACTTAGGTGGATTTCGCAAGCATGCAAGATTGCAAGATGGTGATTACTACCGAAAAGTGCTATTTTGTAGACCTAATTATAAGGGTTTTAAGCACCTTTGTGTAGTAATCATATTCATTTAACCCAATTAATTCATTAAGCTCCTTCAAAAAGTGCTCGAAATGTGTCCAACAGTTGCTATCTTCTTGAATTACTTCATGTTAGATTCCTCTCTTTGTTTTTCCTCCTTGCATTCATGATTTGCTTTTGGCAAAGGACTATAAAGCTTCAAAGCTTGGGTTCTACATGTAAATGAGCTTTCAATTGCTTGCCATGGATTCTATAGAACTCTCCTCAATCTTGGATTGCTTTGGTGATCAAAATGCTATCAAAAACACCAAAACTTAACATAATTTGATTAGAAACGATTGCAAAGGTCCTTAACATGCCAATTGAGTTAAAAGGTAATAACTACTACTCAAAAGCGTTGAAAAGAGTTAATTACAAGCTATAAAATAGCACTTTTTGAGTAGTAATCACTCCCCCCAACCGACATATTGCTAGTCCCTTAGCAATGAAGGAGAGAAAAAGAAAGATAAACAATACTATAATTTACAACATCATGCTGATCACTTCAAAAAATTTCAAGTGGCATGATGATCAAACTCTCACATGGAACATTAAAGATATAAAACTCAAACTTCAACAAGAGTTATCAAATAACTTGCCTAATCACAATTCATAAAGAGAAGACATTATGCAAACTTAAGCTTTAAAATGATTTCCACTTTCAAAGGGCCAAACCTTACTCTTCCACAAAAATTTAAGTGTTACTTGATAGTTTCCAAATATAGTATGCCGAACTAATCTCTCCCCCCAACCTAGTTCTTTTTCAACACTTAGCAAACTGACAAAATTCAATAGGCTAAGAACGCACCCTTTTGTTTTACAATTTTTTTCATTGTAGGAGTACAAGGCTTAAAGGTATCCTTTTCTAAATTGTCCATGTAATGGGGGTCCATCGATGACTCCCAACCAATTAAGGTTTAGGACATCAAGCTTTAAAGATCTTTCAACCACTAACTCCTCAGATTTTACCCCGGACTTTTGAGAATGAATTTTAATACCAAGCACCTACAGTATGTTAAACTCCACCTATCCACCCTTGTAACGAGCATTGAGGTCGGTGACTCCCAACCAATGAAGGCTTAGGGCACTAGGTTTTAAAGATTTTCACCATATACCCCTCAGACATTGCTCGAGTTTCAAGGCAAGTAAAACTTTTTTTCTTTTTTTCTTTCTTTTTTTTCAAAGGCTCATTGGCCTTTTATAAGGTGTCCCAACACTATTAAATGAGGTCAAAGGTACCAAGTCTTAATTTTCCTAAGTCAAGAGGGTGATAGCTTTTCATCTTATAATCGGAACCTATTGTGCACAGTGTGTGAATAGCTTAAAGTGGAAGACATAAGGTTGAATTCAATAAAAGTTTCAACAATTCATCAACTTTAATAAGCATGATACAAACTCTAAGTCAAGTAAAAAGATAAAAATTCAATTTCTGTCATTTTATTTTGAGAATTTTTCCTTAATAACCATGGAGAGTAGAATAAAAACTTAAAATTTTTTAAAAATTAAGCAAAAAGCAACTAAATTACCAAAATAACTTAGCATTTAAAATAAAAACTTCCTTCCTCAACTCTCTTCCCCCCAACCAAGTTGAACATTATCCTCAATGTGGCAAGAGCGATTGAAATTTCAGGGAGGAAGTGGTACCTCCTGAGTGATATGAACTTTGAGTAGAATTGGAGAAACCACATGTTTCAAAAACAATAAAAGATATGAGTAGAAGAATTAAAATAAGATTATGCCAAGTATACTTAAAAAAATGATAGATATGTATTACTTTAAGAAAGTACACTATGGAGCAAAAACGAGTAATACATTCAATCCCAATATATAAAACATAAAAAAAAACATGGGATTATGAGTTCTACTAAAGTAAAGAAATAAAAAAAAGAAAATAGGTAAACGATCAGATGGTGGTGGGAGAATCATGTGGAGATGATGGCTCGGTTGTAGAAGTCTGAATACTCGGGATGGATGCCTCTATCTCTCTTGTAGTCGGCTCCTCAGGGGGCATAGTCTGCTCTGCTAGAAGAGGGTCCTGTGATGGAACTGTAGGCTCTGTTGGGATAGGTATATCGTGCTCAGAGGGCGATAGAATACCCAAATGTCGTTGTATCTACCTAAGGATGGCAGTATGCTGGGTCTGGGGTGGCGATAAGCTGATCCTGATGGGCACCTATGGCCGCCATCTGCTGGGTCAGGATGCTCTGAGTAATGGTCAATGTCTGCAAAGTATGACATAGGCCTCTGAACTCTAAAATGGATATGGAAATCCTATACTCAAATGGAGGAGGAGGCTCGGATGTAGTTGGTACAACTGGTGGAGTCCCTGGTGTGGTAGGAGGAGCAAAATATGAAACCTTAGGCATAGGTCCTATAGAGGGCACTGCAGGGGCAGGTGCTCTCATGTCCGCAGGTATCTCAACAGACCGTGGCTCCTCTAGATGCTCTGGCTGCGGTCTCTCTGGATATTCTGGTGCAGTTGGGGCTCCTAGCTTTACATCATAAGTTGTCATACTCGTTCATTTGTCGAGAGTGAATATCTCTCGGCAAATGCGTCTGCGCTCAAGCTGAGGCTTAGATGGATATCCTAAGTGCTCTAATATCTGACAGAGCAACCTCGGGAATAGAAGTGGAATGGCATCCGCTCTAAGCAGCTTCTTCCTATGGACCTTCTCTTCAAAGTAAAGAAGAGCGGCCATGATGAGATGATGAGGGCCAAAGAAAAATCCCTCTGGTATCTGGAACAAAGCCTCTAGCAAAGCTCCTCTCCTCTGCACCATATGTTGAAGTGGATAGATATTGTGGCGCAGAAGTGCATCGATAAATAACATGCTGGGAGGGAGCTCCTTCCTCAATAGATATGGGCGTGTGGATGTCCCCCCGGACAGTATATGAACCATATCACTCTGAGAAGGACGAGCTCATACTCTATAATCCTCTGGACGTGTTGGCTCATAAGGAATGCATAGGGCCTCTGCTATGTGTCTAGCTCCTAAGATACCATGACGTCCGTCAATGGTGAAGTGGATGACAGTAGGATCCCGAACGCAATGTGTAGTCATAGACTGATAAAATTCTAATGCTATATGGGGATAGAAGAAATCCCTAGGAGTCATCATGTGCTCCATATGGTATCTCTGGGGTAGATGGAATGAATCTCTTAGCTCTGGCTGAAGCCTGAAAGTCTCTCTGTCAAAAGAAAGCTCGGAGTGGAATGACCTAGCCCGACAATCCAAGTTGCCCTCTATGGGTGGCTGAGTGACCATGGGCCGCCTGATAATCACCTCAGGAGTCATCCCAGAAGGAATCTGAGACTCTGTAGTAGGCGGTTGAGGCTTTGATGGCTCAACTGGATCTAATATCCTTGCTTTCTTCTTAGGAGGGTGGCTAGCTGATTTTTTGGGACGAGATGAGCTTGCCCCAGGTGTAGTGGGTGGTCTCCTAGTCTCATATCATCTTAGAGGGGGGCTCAGAGGTGCCCCCTCTACTGAAGGTGGGATGGCAAGTGGCTGTGAAGGCTGAGTCATGGAGTCTTGCACATGAACCACTCTCGGTGCTCTATGGCGGCCTGAGGGAGATGGGGTCTTGGCTCCTCGTGTTTTGGCCATGGCTGACGTGAAAAAGCTTGAGAATGAGTGGTTAGAGGTGCGCGTGGGGCTTTTCTTCAGACGGAGGTCCTCTGGAAATGGTGCTCTGGCTTGGCTCAATTTTCACACCAAATGGGGGTTTTCGCAGGGAAAATGACCGGTGCGAAATGGAAAATAGCAATTTAAAGGTTTAAATTGGAATTTGAGTGACGGTTAAGCTTTTCGCAAGAGAGGGCTTATTTCGCAGCCTGAAGGCGATTTCGCGGCCAAGGGGCATTTTCGCAGCACATTTTGTAGTTGCGAATGGGAGTATGGGGCTATGAAATGGCACTCGTGTGCCAAAGAGGCGTTTTGCAGTTGCGAAATGAGGGTTAGGGCTGCGAAATGGCACTCGTGTGCCAAAGGGGAGTTTCGCAATTGCGAAAATTTTCGCAGGAGATGGGGCTTGGGCTGCGAAATGATTTCGCAAAGAAAGGCCTTTTTCCCAGTGAGACCTCGATTTCGCAGAGGGTAGTCTTGGGCTGCAAAATGGTTTCGCAGAGGATGCCTCATTTCACAGGGGGGCTATTTTGGCTGCGAAATTTTCATAGGCCAATGAATTTTCATGCTTTTGAGCTCCTGTGGTTCCCTGAGACTTTCCTTCACCTCTTTTGCAATTCCTCCTAAATTTGATCATTCAAAAAGTCTAAGTTATATCAAAATAACATAAATTAAGACTAAGTTTAAAATCAAAACAATTAATAAAGCTCATAAATTGGCAAAATTAAACAAAAATATGGACTTTGGCTAGACCAAGTCCATCTAACCCCTTTTTTATTAGGATTTCTGTGGTTCAAGGAGGTTGACTTCCTCCTTATCTTGATTGAATGGCTCCATGAATGGTTTGAGACGATGGCCATTGACTTTAAAGGTGTCTGTGCTGTTAGAATTCAGTAATTTCACCACTCCATTGAGATGCACTTGGTGAATAATGAAAGGGCCTATCCACCTTGACTTCAGCTTCCCAGGAAAGATATGGAGCCTAGAGTCATAGAGTAAGACTCTTTGTCCCTTCCGAAATTCTTTGTTGGAGATTAACTGATCATGCCACCTCTTCATCCTCTGTTTTGCAACTTTGGAATTGATGTAGGCATCATTTCTTAATTCCTCCATCTCATTAAGGTCTAAGCACCTCTTTGCCCCGGCTCTAATCAAGTCCATGTTTACCTTCTTGATTGCCCACCAAGCCTTATATTCAACTTCCACAGGGAGATGGCATGCTTTTCCAGACTAGGCGATAAGGAGACATGCCAAGAATAGTCTTATAAGTTGTTCTATATGCCCATAGTGAATCATGGAGCTTAACAGACCAATCTCTTCTGCTCGTGTTCACCACATTCATCAATATATTCTTGATTTCCCTGTTTGCTAGCTCAACTTGCCCAGAAGTCTAAGGGTGATAAGGTGTAGCTACCTTATGCTTCACCTCATATTTGGCTAAAAGGGTTTCAAAAGGCTTGTTGCAAAAATAAGTACCCCCATCACTGATTATGGCCTTGGGCACCTCAAATCTTGAGAAGATATTCTCTTTGAGAAACTTGAGAACCACCTTGTGATCATTGTGTTTACAGGGGATGGCCTCAACCCATTTAGAAACATAGTCTACCCCCACCAAAATGTAAGAGTTACCAAAAGACATTGGGAAAGGTCTCATGAAGTCAATGCCCCAAACATCAAAGAGATCAACTATTAGAATGGGGTTTATAGGCATTTGATTTCTTCGTGTCAACTTCCTAAGTCTTTGGCATCTATCACAGTTCCTACACATGGTGTGGGCATCTTTGAAGAGTGATGGCTAACTAAAACCTGATTGCAACACCTTCATGGTTGTTTTCTGAGAGGCAAAATGGCCTCCACATGCACTTGCATGGCAATGACTGAGGATTTCTTGTTGCTCTTCTTCAGGGACACACTTCCTTATTATTTGATCTGCACAATACTTGAAAATAAAAGGTTCTTCCCAATAGTAGGCATGAATGTTTGCAAAGAAGTGCTTCCTATCTTGTGCTTTCCACTCACTTGGAACTTTACCAGTAACTAGATAGTTAGCAATATGAGCATACTAAGGAGTATTTTCTAGCAACATAAGTGATTCCTCTGGAAAGTCATCATTAATAGGTAAAACATGGGAATTGTGTGCTATAGCCAACCTTGAAAGGTGATCAGCTACCATATTCTCTACTCCTTTCTTATCTCTGATTTGGAAATTGAACTCTTGTAGTAAGAGAATCCATCTGATCAACCTTGTTTTGCATCTTGTTTTGTCGATAAATACTTTTAGGTTGAATGGTAAGTGAAAACAATGATGAAAGACCCTACTAGATAAGCACGAAACTTATCTAAGGCAAACACTACAACTAACAATTCTTTCTCTGTGGTTGTGTAGTTCCTTTGAGCTTCGTTCAATGTCTTGCTTGCATAGTAGATCACATAGGGCTTTCCATCTTCTCTTTGGCCAAGCACAACTCCTATAGCAAAGTCACTGGCATCACACATCACTTCAAAGGGTAATTGCCAATTAGGGGACCTCACTATTGGAGCAGTTGCCAAAAATTGCTTCAGTTGATCAAAACTCCTTTGACATCTCTCATCCCATACAAACTTAGCATCCTTATCCAATAATTCACAAAGAGGCTTTGAAAGCTTAGAGAAATCTTTTATAAACCTCCTATAGAACCCTGCATGACCAAGGAATTGCCTTACTCCTTTTACATTTGTTGGGGATGGTAATTTGACAATAAGTTCCACCTTTGCTTTATCAACTTCAATGCCTTTCTCGGAGATCATATGGCTAAGGACAATTCCTTGTTGTACCATAAAATGGCATTTCTCCCAGTTGAGCACCAGTCCTTTTCAATGCATCTATTCAGAACCGCTTCTAAATTGACTAAGCATTCTTCAAATGTACTTCCATACATGGTGATGTCATCCATGAAAACCTCCATAATTCGCTCCACCATATCACTGAAGAAACTTAGCATACATCATTGGAATGTTTCAGGTGCATTGCATAAACCAAAAGGCATTCTTCTATAGGCATATGTTCCAAATGGACATGTGAAAGTGGTCTTCTCCTGATCTTCAACATCAATTTCTATTTGAAAATACCCGGAGTAACCATCCAAAAAATAATAGAAATGATGGCCTGAGACGCTCTCCAACACTTGATCAATAAATGGCAATGGAAAATGATCCTTCCTTGTCATAGCATTCAATTTTCTATAATAAATATACACTCTCCAACCTAAAGTGAGGCATGTAGCAACTTCTTCTCCCTTTTCATTTTGAACCACCTTGATCCCTGACTTCTTTGGTACCACTTGAGTAGGACTCACCCATGGGCTATCGGATATGAGGTAGATAATATTTGCTTGAAGTAGCTTCAGAACCTCAGCTCGCACCACCTCTTGCAAATGAGGATTCAATCTTCTTTGAGGTTGATGAATTGGTTTAACTTCTTCTTCCATGTATATATGATGTGTACAAACCAAAGGACTGATGCCTTTCAAGTCAGATATTTGCCATCCTATTGCTTTCTTACACCTCTTGAGAACTTTAAGTAGACACATCTCCTGAGGAGTAATGAGAGATGAAGATATAACAACAGGGCACTTTTGATTCTCTTCTAGGTATGTATATTTCAACTCCGTAGGCAGAGGTTTCAGATTGAGCTTTGGGGTCTCCTCCTTAGCAGCTTCTTATGCCTCCTCTTTATTGAATAAAGGTAGAATTTCTTCTCTCTTCCTCCAACCTTGTAGAGTAGCAAACACATCTGAGGGTTCAGGCAACCCTTCTTCAAGATCCCCAAGACTTTCATTCAACTCGTCTTGCATTTTCTGATTACAATGCTCCTCCACTAGAGTGTCAATAATGCACACCTCTTCTGGACCTTCTTCTTCTTTCGGAGTGATTGGCTTTTTGGACATATAGAAGATATTGAGCTCCAATGTCATGTTGCCAAACGTGAGTTACATGAGTCTATTCCTACAATTTATGATTGCATTTGATGTAGCAAGGAATGGCCTTCCAAGGATGATAGGAACATAATTAGTTTCCTTGACAATTGGGTCTGTGTCAAGAACAACAAAGTCTACTGGATAGTAGAAATCATCAACTTGAACTAAGACATCTTTAATAATCCCCTTTGGAATTTTCACTGATCTATCTACTAGAGATAGAATGATTGATGTTGGTTTCAATTCACCAAGTCCCAATTGCTTTTAGATAGAGTATGGTAGCAAATTCACACTTGCTCCCAAGTCTAACAAAGCTTTCTCCACTACAGTTTCTCTAATCATAACTGAAATGGTAGGCCAACCCGGATCTTTGTACTTCAAAGGACACTTGCCTTGTATAATAGCACTTACTTCCTTAGTCAAGAAGGCTTTCTTATTCACATTCAACCCTTTTTTTATAGTACACAAGTCCTTTAGGAATTTTGCATAAGTTGGAACTTGTTTAATCATATCTAGCAATGGGATGTTGACCTTCCCCTGTCTCAATACTTCAAGAATTTCTGATGCATTTCTGATTCCCTTTTTCCCATGCAAAGCTTGAGGAAAAGGTGGAGGTGTGTGTTTCTTCATCACATATCCCTTGATAAGTACTTTCTTCGGAGTTGCTTCAACTATTGAATCATGGTCCACTTTCCCTTCACTACTATCTTTCTTCTTTCCTTTGATTTCCTCCCTCTTCTCTGTCTCTTCTTCTTCTTCTTCTTTCTCAACATGTGGCTTAGGTGTTGGCAGCTCAACCTTTTTACCACTCCTTAGAGTGATCAAGGCTTTAACATCTCTCACTTGAGAAGATTCTCTCTCATGAGTTTCCACTTCATGGATACCCTTAGGGTTTTGGTGAGGTTGAGAAGGAAATCTACCCTTCTCTTGCACTGTGTTAAGGTTAGTGAGCCTTGAGATTGAGTATTGGAGATTATCTATCTTCTGAGATAAGTCATTTTGCATCCCATCTATCCTTTTATTCAATGTATTCTCTACACTATCAATTCTTTGACTGAGTTGAGCATTGATGGATTTTTTATCTCCAACAAAATCTCCCACAACTTTGCTTAGATTCACTATTGCTTGTTCAAGATTTAAAGATTGTTGAGATGCTTGAGCTGGCTGTGTATACTGAGGTACTCTTTGCTTCCATGAGAAATTTGGATGGTTCCTCCAATTTAAGTTGTAAGTATTTCCATATGAAGCATTGTTGTTGGGCTTGAATTGTCCAATGACATTTGCTTGTTCTCCAACATTTCCCTAGCAGCTGGAATTGTAGGGCACTCCTCCACCAAGTGCTCATAAGATTGACAAATAAGACATGACTTGACTTGCACTGGTGTTTCAGCAACAGCTTGCACTTCATGTATCTTTTTCAGTTCTAGCTCCTCCAATCTTCTTGTCATAGCTGCAACCTTTGCTTTCATATAAATGTTATTTATTAGCTTCTGAATATAGTATGTTGAACTAATCTCTCCCCCAAACCTAGTTCTTTTTCAAAGCTTAGCAAGTTGATCAACCTCCAATAGGCTAAGAATGCACCTCTTAGTTCACAATTTTTTTATTGTAGGAGTACAAGACTTAAAGGTATTCTTTTCTAAATTGTCCATGTAACGGGGGTCCATCGATGACTCCCAACCAATTAAGGCTTAGGGCATCAAGCTTTAAGGATCTTTCAACCACTAACTCCTCGAATTTTACCCCGGACTTTTGAGAATGAATTTTAATACCCAAGCACCTACAGTATGTTAAACTCCACCTATCCACCCTTGTAACGAGCATTAAGGTCGGTGACTCCCAACCAATTAAGGCTTAGGGCACCAGGTTTTAAAGATTTTCACCATATACCCCTTAGACCTTGCTCGGGTTTCAAGGCAAGCAAACATTTTTCTTTCTTTCTTTATTTTCTTCAAAGACTCATTGGCCTTTTGCAAGGTGTCCCAACACTATTAAATGAGGTCAAAGGTACCAAGTCTAAAATTTTCCTAAGTCAAGAGGGAAATATTTTTTCATCTTATAATCGGAACCTATTGTGCACAGTGTGTGAATAGCTTAAAGTGGAAGAACTGAGGTTGAATTCAATAGAAGTTTCAACAATTCATCAACTTTAGTAAGCATAATACAAACTCTAAGTCAAGTAAAAAGACAAAAATTCAATTTCTCCCTTTTCATTTTGAAAATTTTTCCTTAATAACCATGGAGAGTAGAATAAAAACTAAAAAAAAAATTAAATTAAGCAAAAAGCAACTAAATTACCAAAATAACTTAGCATTATTAACAATACTTACTTCCTCAACTCTCCCCCCAACCAAGCTGAACATTGTCCTCAATGTGACAAAAGCGATTGAAAAATAGGGAGGAAGTGGTACCTCCTTAGTGACATGGAGTCTGAGTCGTATAGGAGAAACCACATGTTTAAAAAAAAAACAAAGAGTTAGTGAGTAAAGGAAATAGAAAAATGTCAAGTTTAAACAAAAATGATGTCTATATATGATGCATCATCAGTAATACATCCAATCCCAGAATATAAGACATCAAAACATGGAATTATCTATATTAATATAATATTTAAATACAAAAAAAAAAAACAAAAGTCGAAATGGGGGCACGGTTGCGAAATCAAAAAAAATTCCCGTTTTGGCTTTGCGCGGTTTGTCTTCAAACGGCCATAACTTCTTCGTTTCAAATCCAAATCGCACACCGTTTGAAGCACTGGACTCCTGACTTCCTAAGATTCAAAACGACATATGGTATTCATAATTTGAGCTCCAGAAAGTGCTCCAAAAACGTGTCCAACAGTAGCAAAATGGGGTGCGGCTGCAACATTTCCGTTCAGCTTTGCACAGTCGTCTTCAAACGGCCATAACTTCTTCGTTTCAACTCAAAATCATGTACCGTTTGAAGCTATGGACTTCTGACTTCCCAAGATTTAAAACAATATATAGTATGCATGAAATGAAATTCTGAAAGTGATCTAAATGTGTCCAACAGTTTCCGAAATGGGGTGGTGCGAATTTCGCACAGGTGGATATGGTGGTGCGAATTTCGCACAAGTGGAGTAGTGTTGTGCGAATTTCGCACAGGTGGATTAGTGTTGTGCGAATTTAGCACTAGGGGGTAGGGTGGTGCGAATTTCGTACCAGAGAATGGGTGGTGCGAATTGCTCTGTTTTCCTCTATTTTTGGCTTCCCCTGTGTTGATCATAAAAAAAAAAACCCAAGTTAAATCAAACCAAAATAAAATTAAAGCAAGAAATCAAAATCAAAACAAATTTAAAAATAAAACAAAAAGATATGGACTAGCTAGTCTTTAGAAAGACTAAGTCCATAAAAAAAAATTGGTCATGTTTCAGCTCGTCTTCTACCCGGTATGCATATTTCATCTTTGGAGGAAGCGAGTTAAGAATAAGCTTTGGGGGCTCCTCCTTTGCATGTCTCTGTATCTCCACCGCATTCAGTAAGGGCTGCATTTCTTTTGTTCTCGTCCAATGGAACAAATTAGCAAGCTTCTCTGAGGGTTCAGGTAACCCTTCATCATGCTTTGGCTTGAATGTGGGTTGATCAACCATAACTACTTTGACTTTCCTCACCATTGAATTTTCTTCCTTTTGAGCCTCCCCTTTATGGATACCCTTGAGATGTTGATATGGTTAAGAAGGAAAGTTTTCTTTTTCTCGCTCCATGTTGAGGTTGATAAGCCTTGAGCTTGAGTATTCGAGATTGTCTGTCTTCTGAGACAGATCATTCAACCTCCCATCCATCTTTCTATCTTGGCTATCAATTTCTTGCCTGACTTGAGCATTTTCTTGCCTGAATTGATCAATGATGGATTTTTGGTGTGCTACAAAGTCTTCCACAACCTTGGTAAGGTTCACAACTGCTTGTTCAAGTTTCAAGGCTTGATGTGGTGCTTGAGCGGGTTGCATGTACTGACGTGGTTGTGGTTCCCAATAGAAATTTGGATGATTCCTACAATTTGAATTGTAGGTGTTATAATCACCAAATATCTCTCTCGCCACTGGAATGATAGGACACTCCTCCACCAGGTGCTCAAAAGACTGACAAATGCCACATGGCATACCAAACATCTCCCTCGCTACTGGAAGGATAGGACACTCCTCCACCAAGTGCTCAAAAGATTGACAAATGGCACAGACATAGCTTGCACTAGTGTTTTAGAAATGGCATGCACAACTAGCAATTTGTGAATTAAAAACAGAGAAAACAAAAGAAAATAAAAGAAAATAAAATTCTAAAGAAAATTATTAAGATTAACTAAAAACTAAATAAAAGATATACTAAAACATGAACAAAGGAAAATAAAAAAATAAAAAGAGTTAGTAAAAGGAAAAGAAAAGTCACCAAACTTGTGATAAAGATCACAAGTACTTTGAAAAGGTCATATCACTGTAAAGTGGCACCATCTCCGGCAACGGCGCCATTTTGATTCGTGCCCAGTCAGGTGTTTTAATAAAAAATATTTATAAATCCTATGACCTCATACTAGCGTAGAAAAGCTACTATAGTATAGCAACTCTAGGGTCGAACTCTGGGATGGGTTTTCATTCTACCAGTGATATACTCAAGATTAGAAATTGAATCTGATGATTTCCTTTGTCAAAAACTTAAAGTTTAAAAGAAAATAAAATTTGTTTTGAAAGTGGTGTTTGAAACTAAATTAATATAGAACTAGGTAAAAATGGAAGAAAGAAAGTCTCCCGGAGCTAAGGGTTGCTAGGATCAAGTTCAGAATGCAAAGTGGAAAATTTCAGATTTTTCTTCTCGCATTGGGGACAACAACATAAAGGATGGTTGTTTCCCGAACCGATATAGGTTTAACAATGGAGATTTAATCCATAAAAAGTCAATAGAAATGACAGTCAAGTTCCATTAATGGCTTTAGACACTATGGGTCTTCACCTTGAGCCACTTTCCAATGGCTCGTACATGATAACTAATGGTCTGATATGGATCTAGCAATAAGTATCCACAGAGACCTAAAGCTTAACATCTATTGGCCATTCAAAGTGATTCTAAGGGATTTAAAGCAAAACTTTAGATTTAAAAGCCATTTATGAACTCCAACTACCTGTATTTAATGCACGAGAGTTTTCCACTTTTGCATCTAGACTTTTCACCTAGCTTCCTTCACTCCAAGAAACCAAAGGTTTAGCCTCTCATCCTCTGGGAAAACATCCTTAGAGGTTGTTTGGCTTCCAAGAAAAAGAAAATAGTAGAGAGAAAAGGAAAGAAAAGAGAGACCTGTATTTTACTATGTGTAAAACATAACATATTTTTCGAGAGATGATTTCCATCCCTCTTATAGTCTTTACAAAGCAAAGCCTGTGATTGGCTAATTATAGGGATAAGAAAGGAATTTACATCAAAAAATACAAAAGAAAAGATCTAAAGTGGATTCGACACAACAGAGGAGATTTCACACCAAAGACGCATGGGCTGGTGCTTGAAACTTCATCCACATAACTCAAGAAATCCATGGCTTCCTCAGGATTCTTACTCATGAAATCTCCTCCACACATAGTCTCGAGGAGTTGTTTCATTGAGGAAGACATTCCATCATAAAAGTAACTCACCAACATCCATGTATCAAAACCATGATGAGGACAAGCATTGATGGCTTCCATGTATCTTTCCCAACACTCATAGAATTTCTCATTCTCTTTAGCTGGGAAGTTTGAAATTTGCCTTTTCAAGCCATTTGTTCTATGAGTAGGGAAAAATTTCTTGAGAAATTCAGCTTGCAAATCAGTCCAAGTTTGGATACTCCTTGGCCTTAAAGAATTAAGCTAGATCTTGGCCTTATCCTTCAAAGTAAAAGGAAATAGCTTTAGCCTCATCAAGTCAATTGAAGCTCCTCCCTCTTGGAATGTATTACAAGCATCTTCGAATTCCTTGATATGTGCATAGGGATTCTCACTTTCCATCCCATGGAAAGTAGGTAGAAGTGGAACAATATGCGGTCTAATTACTAGCTGCTCTGTAGGGGGCACTAAACATAATGGTGCACTCATACGAGGTGGATGCATGCGGTCCCTCATTGATCTGAATGCATTGGGATTGTCCTGGTGACCATGGTGACTATGCTGATCTTCAGGCGTAGCTTCCATGATATTCAAGCTCAATTCCAACTCCTTGTTATGAGGTGTTTCAAGTTTCACAAGCCTTCCTCCACTATCCCGTATCCACTTTGGCATACACAACTAGTATCAACTGTAACAAAAACAAAGAAACAAACGAAAACAAAAGAAAACAAGACTACAAAAAGACTAAGATTAACTAAAACTACATTAAAAGATATGCTAACAAGTAAAAGAAACAATTAAAAGAGTTAGTAAAATGAAAGAAAAATCACCAAACTTATGATGAAAATCACAAGTACTCTGAAAAGATAATATCACTGTGAAGTTGGCACTTTCCCCGGCAGCGGCGCCATTTGATTCGTTCCCAATTGGTGTACCTTGATTTTGGTCCTCAGACGGAAGTAATCAACAAAATTTATAACCTATATCACCATGTACTAGGATAGCCTCAGCTAGCATAGCATAGTGGCTCTAGGATCGTTCACTGGGAAGGGTTTTCAACTTCCTACTGGTATTAATTCAAAGTTGAATTGGTGTTTTTTCATTTCAAGGTTAGCTTTAAAAGAAAACATAATCTTTGGTTGAAAAATGATTGATTTTAAGCTAACCAAAAATAATAGTAACTGAAATTACTAATAAAGAAAAGTGTTTCTTGGAGTTTTAGGATCACTGGTGTTAGGTTCCGAATATAAAAATAGAGTTCTGATCACTTGAATCTTTTCCTCGCATTGGAGAATTAACATATAGTTATTTCTCTAACCGGTGTGGTACAGATGCTTCCCTTTTATGGATTCAAACACTAAATCCCTCTCACCTAGCATTTACCATTCAAGGTGATCCTTAACCTTGGATTTCCCTTCTCAAGCTTGCAAGAGATAACTAAGGGATGTCTCCTTAGAGTCCAAAAGCTTACTAAGTGTTGGCTATTCTAGAAAATCCTACCTTCAAACCACCTCCTAAAGGCTCGCAGGAGATAAACTAGTGCATCTCAATGGATGGAGATCACTTGCCTTACCAAGTGTTGGCTCAGGTGATTTAAAGGCATTTTAAGTTAACTAAAAACATAGAAACCATTAACGGGTCACACTTTCTCTTCATTAAAAGCTGAAACAACAAAACTTCCAATTTTTGCATTCGGCACCTTACCCAGCTTCCTTAGTTCTAAGAGACAAAAAGCCTAGCCACTCATTCTCTGAGGAAACATCCTCAGAGCTTGTTTGGCTAGTAAGAAAAATACAATCAAAATGAGTAGGTAAGGCAGAGCAAAGATCTGTGTATTACTTCCTTCAAAACTACACAAAAAGTAGGTCTCTGAGAACAAGCTCCCGAGATATCTCTGTAAAGAAAAATTAAAAACTATATATAAGAGGTTATTCATCCTTTGTTCTTACTTATTAACTAAGGAATCCTATGATTGGTGGATTACAAGGAGAAAATGAGGATTTAAACAACAAATATCTAAAGAAAAAATCTAAAGAGTCGGTCGCAAATATCCGGAAGCACTCAAGTAGATTTCGTAGGCATGCAAGATGGGCTGCGAAATTTTGCAAGCTGAAAGTCTCCATTTCACAGCCAAAGGCTGATTTCGCAGCTACGGAATTGGCTGTCAGCTTGGTGCAATTGGCTTCCAATGACTATAACTTCTTCATTTCAGTTCCAATTCGTGTACCGTTTAAAAAGTTGGATTCCTGACTTCCCGAGCTTTGAAACAACATATAGAATGCATGAAATGGACTTCAGGAAGTGCTCAAAATGTGTCCAACAGTTGCTGTCCTCTTGAATTACTTCATGTTAGATTCCTCTCTTTGTTTTTCCTCCTTGCATTCATGATTTGCTTTTGGCAAAGAACTATAAAGCTTTAAAGCTTGGGTTCTACATGTAAATGAGCTTCCAATTGCTTTGCCATGGATTTTATAGAACTCTCCTCAATCTTGGATTGCTTTGGTGATCAAAATGCTATCAAAACACCAAAACTTAACATAATTTGATTATAAACGATTGCAAAGGTCCTTAACATGCCAATTGAGTTAAAAGGTAATAACTACTACTCAAAAGCGTTTAAAAGAGTTAATTACAAGCTGTAAAATAACACTTTTTGAGTAATAATCAGGTCTATGTTTTCACGATATTGAACTATTGTGACCGACCGGATTGGGTTTTGACTTTGACAAAAACAAGATAGGACAATTGCATGACTGATAGTACAAATGCGATCTACGCCAAAAATGAAACTGAGCGGTTATGACGGATCGAACCGTGTTCGGTCTATGATGTAAATCGGACAAGACAACAATATGACCGATCATATGGTTCTAGTCTATGCTGAAACCAAAACTAAGCTATCAAGACCTATTTGACTGAGTCCAGTCAGTTATAAAAACTAGACAAGACAATGACATGATTAATCATACATTTCTTCATCAAAAACGATATTGAACTATTGTGATTGATTGGACCAGTTGCAATCTTTGACAAACACTAGATATGACAATGATGTGATTGATCGTACAAGTGTGATCTACGTCAAAAACGATACTAAAATGTCATGACTAATCCGACCGGATGTTAATTGTGACGAAAATAGATAGGACAATGATGTGACTCATAGTACAAATGCATATTACACCAAAAATAACACTAAGTTGCCATTATTGATCACACCAAATATGATATGTGATGAAAACTAGATAGGATAATAACATGATTGATCATTTAGGTCTAGTCTACACCGAAGCCGAAACTAAACTATTGGGACTTATCTCATCGAGTGCAGTCTATGATAAAAACTAGACATGACAACAACATGATTGATTGTACAAGTGTGGTCTACACTGAAAACAATACTAAACTATCGTGATTGATTAGATCGGGTACCATCTTGATGAAAACTAGATAGGATAACTACGTGACTAATCGTACAGATGCGATTTACGTCGAAAATGAAACTGAGCTACTGTCACCTATTGGATCATATTCGATCTGTGACAAAAACCAAATAGGACATTGACATGACCGATCGTATAGGTCTAGTCTACGTAGAAACCAAAACTTAACTATTAGGACCTATATGATCGGGTGCAGTCTGTGATGAAACCTAGACAGGACAATAATGTGGTTGATTGTATAGGTGCTTTCTATGTCAAAAATGATATTGAACTGTTATGATCAATCAGACTGGGTGCAGTCTATGAGGAATACTAGGTAGGACAATGACATGATCCCTTTGTATAGGTGCGATCTACGCCAAAAACGATATTGAACTGTCATGACCAATCAAATCGGGTGTCGATTATTAAGAAAACCAAATAGGAATACTATGTGATTGATCGTACAAATGCGGTCTACGCCAACAACGAAACTGAGTTAGCATGACCGATCGAATTGCATACAATCTTTGACGAAAACCAAACACAACAACAATGTGATCAATCATATAGGTTTTGTCTACGCCGAAACTGAAATTGAACTGTCAAGACCTATCTAACTAAGTATGGTCTATGATAAAAACTAGATAAGACCACGATGTGACCAATCGTATAGATGTAGTATATGCTAAAAATGATACTGAATTTTCATGACCAATCGGACTGAGTTCTGATTATGACAAAAACCAGATAGGATAATGACATGACTGATCATACAAATACGGTCTATGCTAAAAACAAAACTGAGCTACCATGACAAATCGAATCAGGTATCGAATGTGATGAAAATCAAATAGGACAACTATGTGACTGATCGTATAGATGTGGTCTACATCAAAAACAAGACTTAGCTACCATGATCGATCTAAAACAGGTCCGGTCTAGGGCAAAAACTAGATAGGACAATGATGTGATCAATTGTATAGGTACAGTCTACACCGAAAATGAAAATAAGTTGTGATCGATCAGATTGGGTGCCATCTATGACGAAAACTAGATAGGACAACAATGTGACCGATTGTATGGGTCTAGTCTACTCCAAAATAAAAAATGAACGGTCGAGACCTATTTGATCATGTGCGATTTGTGATGAAAACCAAATAGGACAATGATGTGACCGATTGTACAGCTGCAATCCATGCCGAAAATGAAAATGAGTTATTTTGACCGATCGAACCAAGTGCCATCTATGATAAAAACTAGACATGGCAACGATGTGACCGATCATATAGGTGTGGTCTGTGTCGAAAATGATACTAATGTGGACCCTCACCCGATCCACCGGACCGATGCGACTCGCTTTTAAAAGAAAAGAAAGAAATGAAAAAGTTGGTGTTTTCCAGTTTTGAAAAACCCGCCTCCGGTGAGGAACGATGTTGTTTGGAGTCGCCACTTACTTTTTATTTTTGTTTTTAAAATGGGGAAAATTAAGTAAGAACAAAAACCCCTAATGACCCCAATATGGAAAAAGCGGTCTACGAAAACTAGATTCTAGGTCCGGGGATCAGGTTACCCGTTGGGAAGGTACCTCATGCGAGGTAGCACCCCTCTAGGCCCGAAACTCGGTCTCTACTAATGAATTGGGTATGTGGGAGCATATGGGAAAAAGGTCAAATGAAACCCTAGGCTAAATAGATGTCATGAATCACACAATCCTAATTGGTATTTGGCATGCATATGAATTCAACCAAACAAAACAATGGGTGCGTACCTGTGGTCCTTAGCCAAGCGTTGCATAAAAGGTCAGCCAAACACAGATAAACACATAGATGAATGTATATGAATTCAACAACCAAAGCCAATGATGCGTACCTGTTGTCCCTAGCCAAGCGCTGCAGCAGAGGGTGAGTCAGTCACGCAACATGTATTCAAAATCAAGCATCAAAGCTTGTGCCAAAAAGGAAGATAGTTGGTTGAAATGAGGTAAGGGACTCCCTAAATGTCATACAAATCGAACTAGACTCATCTAGACCACACCACCCATAACTTCAAAATTGCCCATACTAACTGAAATCAAACACTGACTTAAACCTTCAAGATGGCTCACAAGTGCCCTATAGAAAATGGGTTTGAGCCCCCCATGGATAAGGGCTTGAAAAATGCCAAAATCGAGGGCTACCTAAAGTCCTCTAGTAGAACAGGTTGAACTAGTTCTCAACTGGTACAACCTATTGAGAAGAACTCCCAAATTTTTCTAGAAAACTCCTAAATGAGTGAGGATTCAAACAAAAGAAACGACACTCAATCCCGAGCCCGGATGAGTGAGAACTAGACAAAGAAAGGCAGGTGTTCCTCATGGCTGACAGGGGCAGCCAGCTATGGTGCTGAACCGGTTCTAAACCAGTTCAGCCGGTTGGTAAAAAATCCCAAATTTAGTCAAAAAGTTCCTAAGTGATTAAGGAAGCAAACAAAAGAAACAGTTCTCAATTCCAAGCCCGGATGAGTGAGAACCAGACAAAGAAAGGTAAGTGTTCCTCATGGCTGACAGAGGCTGCCAGCTATGGTGCTGAACCGGTTGAACCGGTTCCAAGCCGGTTCATCCGGTTGGTAAAAAATCCCAAATTTGGTCAGAAAGTTCCTAAGTGATTAAGGAAGCAAAAAAAAAGAAACGGTTCTCAATTCCGAGCCCGGATGAGTGAGAACCAGACAAAGAAAGGCAAGTGTTCCTCATGGCTGACAGAGGCTGCCAGCTATGGTGCTGAACCGGTTGGTAAAAAAATCCCAAATTCGGTCAGAAAGTTCCTAAGTGATTAAGGAAGCAAACAACAACAATCATTTGTGGCCTTTATTATCCACACCCAAGCAATACAATCTTCATATCAAAGGGAAGAAAAGATGATGAGGAAGGAGAAAAAGCATGTGGAGACGAGGAAGATAAACTGTAAGCAAAGAAAATTCAGCATGCTTACCTCAGAATCTCCACCAAATATGATCCGTGTATGCAGATGATGACTTCCAAAATTGAGATGCTGTCACTCTCCTCTTCAAAAAACCACAGTGCTGAAGCTTTCCCCCACGCTCTCAACTTAGAAGATGCTATTGACCTTTTGTTTTACTCACCAGCAAAATTTCCCCTCTCCAAAATGTCCCCTCCTGTTCTTTGCTCTCCTATCCTCTTACCTTTTATACTCATCCCCTCTTAGCATTTGAGCCTCCTAGATTCCTTCCCCTTCAGCACCAAAATCCCCTTCATCAGCATGGGAACCACACCCCTCATTACTTCTCTTAAACTTACAAGGCCAGCTCACTCCCTTCAGTTTTTTCAGCTTGCTTCACCACCAAGAATCCATATGGATTCGTGGTGGGCTGCAAGAAACCCAAAACAAGGCCTAAAATGGACCCACAACATTGCCCAAAACCGATCTGGAGCTTATGGGCCTGAGCCATGTAGGATTTGGGCCTCAAAATTACTAGAATTAGTGTTTTACCTCAGCTGACTCAATGAACCGGCTGAACCGGCCGAACCGGAGGCCAACTAGTCAAACCGATGGAAAAAAATTCTGAAAATTTGATGGAATGTTCGTAGTAGAGTAAGGAATCCATTAAAAAAAATGGTGTGTGATTCCAAGTTTGGAAGAGGGAGATATGATCAAAACAATTACCAAAAATCAGTGTTCTACACCGGCTGACTCGATGAACCGGCTGAACCAGCTGAACCGGCTGCCAACCAGCCGACCGGTTGCAAAAAATTTTGAAAATTTTACAGAATGTTCCTGGAAGAATAAGGAATCCATAAAAAGAAACAGTTCTTGATTCCGAGTTTGGATAAGGGAGATACGATCAAAACAAGCTCGAGTGCTCCGAACCTCAACATGCCCCTATAAACTCCAACTAAGCTAAGACATCGGGATGACCCCACTTCCTTCCTATAGCGTGGTGTGAACGACTAGGAAAATGGCCATGGTGACCCTCCAAAATGAACCACATATGCACCACAATGGACCACAGACAAACCCACACAAGGCTCAGACACCGACTAAGCCTAAAAGGGGCCCTAGTGGTGCCATATGCGAACGATGGGTGGATGTGACACCCGAAGGATAAATGCTAGTGTCGAGGGACAAAATTGAGGGTGTACAACTAAACTATCATGATCAATCGGATTGGGTACTGACTATGATGAAAAAATATAGGACAACTGTGTTACTAATCCTACAGATGCGGTCTACGCCGAAAACGAAATTGAGTTATTATGACTAGTTAGACCATGTCCGATTTGTGATGAAAACTAGACAAGATAACGACTTGACTAATCATCTAGGTGAGTTCTACACTGAAAATGATGCTACACTGATGTTACCGATCAGATCGGGTGCTGACTATGACAAAAACCAAATAGGACAACTACATGACTGATCGTATAGATACGGTCTACACCAAAAACAAAACTGAGCTGTTGTGATCGATCGAACCTGGTCTAGTGTACGCTAAAATAGAAACTAAATTGTTGGGAACTATCTGATTGGGTGTAGTCTATTATGAAAACTAGATAAGATAACAACTTGACCGATCATCCAGGTGCATTCTACACTGAAAACGATATTGAACTATCTTGACCAATTAAATTAGATGTTGACTATGATGAAAACCAGATAGGACAACTATGTGATTGATAGTACAAATGTGGTATACGACGAAAATGAAACTAAGCTACCATGACCGAATAGACCGGGTTCGGTCTGTGATAAAAACCAAAATGGACAACGATGTGATCTATCATATAGATCTAGTCAACGTCAAAACTGAAACTAAACTGTTAGGACATATCTAACCGGGTGTGGTTTGTGATAAAAACTAGACAGGGCAACAACTTGAACGATGATCGTCTAAGTGCATTCTACATTGAAAATGATACTAAATTGTCATGATCAATTGAACAGGGTGCAATCTGTGACAAAAACTAGATAGGACAACAACGTGACTGATTGTATAGATGCGATTTACATCGAAAATGATACTAAACTATTATGATCGATCGAATTGAGTGTCAATTGTGACGAAAACTAGATACGAAAACTATGTGACTTATCGTATAGATGCACTCTACGTAAAAATGAAACTGAGTTATCATGACCAATTAGATCGGGTATGGTCTATCACGAAACTAGAGAGGACAACTACGTGACAGATTGTGTAAGTCTTGTCCACATCAAAATCAAAACTGAACTATTGGGACCTATCTGACCATGTGCGATCTATGATGAAAACTAGACAGGACAATGACGTGACTGATCCTACAAGTGCAGTCTATGCAAAAAATGATAATGAACTATCGTAACTGATCAGACCGAGTGCAATCTATGACGAAAACTAGACAGGACAACGACGTGACTGATCATACAGGTGTGGAATACACCAAAAACGATATTGAACTTCATAATCAATTGGATCGGGTATGATCAATGACAAAAACCAGTAAGGACAATGATGAGAATCAACAAGCATTCAAGGATCCATTGCATGTTCCAGTTAAGCCTATTACTAAAGCAAGATCCAAGAAGATCAAATAAGCACTTAATGGGCTAATTCAAGAGATTTGGGCTGATTCTAACGCAGAACATTCCAAGCCTGGCCCAAACGAAGATGAAGGTGTAATAAATTTAATCCAGGCTATTGAGGGCTAATCTGGCTTGATTGGGCATGATTTATGGCATGGATTAATGACTAATTGACTTTCCAGCTCTATATCAGTTAATAGACATTTTTCCTATTCTAAAGCTTCTAATTTTAGGCTAAATCTACCTTAATTTTAGGCTTTTATTATTTAGAACGGTTTTTAGCTATTTTCCTATTTTGGATCTGCTAATTTCATACCAAATCAACTTTTGTTTAGGGTTTTAATATTTAGTACATTTTTTTCAGTCATGACATATAAATAGCATGCACTCATTGTAATAGAGGATTATTGAATAAAAAATTAGAAAATGTGAGGTTTTGCTCTTCTTTTGGTTCTTCAAGAACTTTGAACTTATCAGGGATTCTTCCTTGTCACATTCAAACTTTATACCTTCGGTTCGTAATCCCATTGTAATCATTGGGTCAAAGTCTGTTACTTGTACTTTAGTTCGCTTTTCACTTATAAATGTTGGGTCAGGGTTCTATCAAAAATCTGTATTTTAGCTTTCTTGGGCAATTATTCCAACACTGTTTGTTGGGTCTCAAAGTGTGTCGATTGAGGTTCGCATCATTTGGTATCAGAGCACGGGTTCTAAAATCAGTTTTCTATCCCTTTATCTTTTGTTTCTTGTTATCATCCTATCTTTTTCCTTTTATGTTCCTTATTCCTCATTCTTATTTTGTGACGTGCACTAGGTTAAAATCGTGCACCAAGCTCCAAAAAAAAATATATATATTGTGTGTAGTTTCAATTCTCTCAAATCAAAATATTATTTTCTTTTGTCCTCTTCCTTTGATTTAGTGTTTCTATCATATTTTCTTGCCATTGGTATTAGTTTAAATACTACAAGTTGAATTTCTTGATCAAGTTTATTAGTTTAAGTAGAACTGAAAAGGGGAAGCTATGAGTGGAAAAATGCAAGAGAGTGTGAGACTAATATCGGGAAAAAGCCAATTTAGAGTGAAACACGAGTGTGAGTGACATAATTTGAGTGCAAACATGTGAGGGAATGTTGTGAGGAATTATTTCTAACATTTCTTTGTAGTTTCAAAAATATGCCTTCCAGGGGCTAAACATCAAATAAGGAAGGAGATGAGGAGTCATCCCTCAAGTTGCAGGCTATGCAACAACAGTTTGAACACATGAACCTGGTGTTTAATGATATTCGGGATCGGATGGATAGGCAAGACACTATTATCACTTCTTTGCATGAGGAGCATCCACAAAGAGCCCCTAATGCTAGAAGGCAAGGAAGGAGTGTGTGCATTGATGATTCTGATGACTACCATGAGAATGAGTGTGAAGATGAAGAGGATCAAGCTTCATTGAACAATGAGGGCAGGTTTGCGCCAAGGGGAGAAAGGCGTGGTAGAGGTTTTCGAAGAGATCCAAGATGGCAAGATGGGACTAATAGAAACCTAGGAAACATCCAAATGAAGATACCATCGTTCCAAGGGAAAAATGATCCAGAAGTGTACTTGGAGTGGGAGAAGAAGGTGGAGTTCATCTTTGAGTGCCATAACAACTCTGAGGAGAAAAAAGGTAAAACTAGCTATGATTGAGTTTACTAACTATGCTATTATATGGTGGGATCAACTTGTGATGAACAAAAGAAGAAACTATGAGAGGCCTATTGAGACATAGGAGGAAATGAAGGCCACCATGAGGAGGCAGTTTGTCCCTAGTCACTATTATAGGAACTTGTATCAGAAATTAAAAAGTCTTACTCAAGGCTATAAGAGCGTGGATGACTATCACAAGGAGATGGAG